>NC_091252.1:80537348-80840378 GCF_042477335.2 Ovis canadensis
AATTAGATATCAGATGTATTTTGGTGTAAAACTACAATAAATGTATTTATTGATCAGTGGCTTAAAGCTCAACATTCAGAAAATGAAGATCATGGCATCTGGTCCCATCACTTCATGGGAAATAGACGGGGAAACAGTGGAAACAGTGGCAGACTTTATATTTTGGGGCTCCAAAATCACTGCAAATGGTGATTGCAGCCATGAAATTAAAAGACGCTTACTCCTTGGAAGGAAAGTTATGACCAACCTAGATAGTATATTCAAAAGCAGAGACATTACTTTGCTGAATAAGGTCCATCTAGTCAAGGCCATAGTTTTTCTAGTAGCCATGTATGGATGTGAGAGTTGGACTGCGAAGAAGGCTGAGTGCTGAAGAATTGATGCTTTTGAACTGTGGTGTTGGAGAAGACTCTTGAAAGTCCCTTGGACTGCAGGCAGATCCAACCAGTCCATTCTAAAGGAGATCAACCCTGGGATTTCTTTGGAAGGAATGATGCTAAAGCTGAAGCTCCAGTACTTTGGCCACCTCATGCGAGGAGTTGACTCATTGGAAAAGACTCTGATGCTGGGAGGGATTGGGGGCAGGAGGAGAAGGGGACGACCGAGGATGAGATGGCTGGATGGCATCACAGACTTGATGGATGTGAGTCTGAGTGAACTCTGGGAGATGGTGATGGGCAGGGAGGCCTGGCGTGCTGCGATTCATGGGGTCACAAAGAGTCAAACATGACTGACTGACTGAACTGAACTGAATACCAACTGGAAGATTATTTTGATTTTTCTTTAGTATGCTAAGTCAACTGAACCAATAATTAATAAAACTCAAATTCTCTGAATGGGTTTTAGAAATAAATAAATCAGTGAAATAAACTTTTCAACATCTTAGATAAGATGCATAACCCAAGGCCACGCCTGCTTTTGATGACTAGTTAATTCAGGCATGGGGCAACTGAGTGGTAAACTTTGTTCTAAGAGCAAACATCCCTAAGAAAGATGGTTCAACAAACCATTGGGAGTGTGGTTTAGTGGGAGTCATCAGCATCAAATCTACCAATGGTTACATCCAATTTGTAGAAGAAACTTCAAGAACAAAATGTCTTGGACCAATAGTATGTGATTAGGAGTTTGGTGACTGGTGTCACTTCCACATTTTTCATACCCAATAAATATTTTAAAAATTTTCTGATGTTTTGAAAGTCAGTGTGGGAAGACTGCGGTCAATTTATATAAGCCATTGCTTAATTTCTAAAAGAAATTCAGATGTCCAGTGTCACTTGGTAACTGACTTTTTAAGGTGAAATAAAGCTTGTGGAGAGCAAATATTAGTATGTTGATAGTGGTTTGTGTAGATGATAAGATCTGCGGTCAACAAGACCAGAGTTTTATTTTCATGACTATTCAAAATAGTTCACATGTTTGTAGGATTACTGATGTATCCACAAATTCAGAGCAGATTAGGCTATCAAGAGCGATAATTTTCTTCCATGTCAAAAGGCAACAGCTGTGGGCTTCCCTGGTGCCTCAGTGGTAAAGAATTCACCTGCCAATGCAGGAGACCTGGGTTTGATCCCTGATCTGGGAAGATCCCACATGCTGGGGAGCAACTGGGCCTGTACACAACTATTGAGCCTGTGCTGTAGAACCCATGCTTTGCAACAAAGAGAAGCCACCACAATGAGAAGCCTTCGCACCACAACCAGCATAGTCCTCACTCGACACAACTAAAGAAAAGCCCTCGCGGCAATGAAGACCCAGCACAGACAAAAAAAAATAAATGAAACCACTTTTTTGAAAAAAGGTAACAGCTTTGTTGAATTTAGCTTATCATCTGCATTTGAAAGAAAGCTTTTAAACAATTGTCAGCAACTGAGCAAGGCGAAGTCAGTTTTAAAGAATGAATTAAAAAATTAGTTCTGACAAAAAATAGCGAACTACTTAGCCAATAATATTTAGAAATAGAATTAGAAACTTTTAGAGTTATAAATCTGAAGTTCAAACTGATCATTAAGAAAACCTATGAAACTAAATGACTATTTATTTGTGTGATTTCACAAATAATGATATAAATGTTCAAAGGTATAAGGACATAATGTAAACCAAAGTAAGTAGGTTCACTATTTACTGATAGTTGACTTTCTACTCTACACTGCTTGACTTTCAGTTGCTATCCATTTCTTTACCCCAGATTATTTTGTGCCAGTCAGTCCTGTAGCAATTTGTACATGATTTGTGGTTGACAAACAAATGGCATGCATCGAATCTGTTTTAGTCCTGGTCTTACACTGTGATTAATGAAGAATCAGTGACACAGGTTTCTCCCCTTGTTGTTTAAAAGTTAGATGCCGGGCTCCTAGACAGATTAGCTCTATTTAACTTAGTATGCAATTATTTATCAAGTATCAGTTTATAAAGCTTGCCCACCGTAAAATGGAACAAGAGTAGGACACTCATGAATTATATTATTGCAAAGTGCATAACTGGAGACAAATGGCAACTCATTCCAGTATTCTGGCCTGGAAAATTCCATGGACAGGAATTTTGGTGGGGTATAGTCTATGGGGTCGCAAAAAGTCTGCACAACTGAGTGACTGAGCACAAAGTGCATAACAGAAATTATAAATTAAAACAAAAACAGAATCTAAAAATAAATCTAAATAACTTTGTTCCCAGGATGTCTATTTCTATCAATGTAGTAAATTAGATGCTGAAAGTGAATCTTGTGACTGAAGCAATTAAAATTCTGGATAAAAGGTATTTTGAACATCTTGTAAAACATACTGATAAAAAGGAAGGGATTTGCAGAGACAGAACAAAAGTTAAATGGGAATGCTGGGGGGTAAGCAAGTTTTGATGCTGACCTTGCTCAGGAGTTATATGCACTGAGACCTTGAGCTTTCCTGCTGAGGCTATACAAGCAAAGGAGATGGAATGAAGTCCTCAGAACTGCATAAAGTAGAAGACCTAACAAAAGCCTTAAAAATAAAGCTGGAACCCTGGAGAAGTACCTTCTTTATATTCTTGACTATGTGGATCACAACAAACTGTGGGAAATTCTGAAAGAGATGGGAATACCAGACCACCTGATCTGCCTCCTGAGAATCCTGTATGCAGGTCAGGAAGCAACAGTTAGAACTGGACATGGAACAACAGAGAGGTTCCAAATAGGGAAAGGAATACATAAAGGCTGGATATTGTCACCCTGCTTATTTAACTTCTATGCATAATACATCATGAGAAACGCTGGGCTGGGAGAAGCACAAGCTGGAATCAAGATTGCCGGGAGAAATATCAATAACCTCAGATATGCAGATGACACCACTCTTATGGCAGAAGAACTAAAGAGCCTCTTGATGAAAGTGAAAGAGGAGAGTGAAAAAGTTGACTTAAAATTCAACATTCAGAACGCTAAGATCATGGCATCTTGTCCCATCACTTCATGTCAGATAGATGGGGAAACAGTGGAAATAGTGACAGACTTTATTTTTGGGGGGCTCCAAAATCACTGCAGATGGTGACTGCAGCCATGTAATTAAAAGATGCTTGCTCCTTGAAATAAAAGCTATGACCAACCTAAATAGCATATTAAAAAGCCTAGACATTACTTTGCCAACAAAAGTCCATCTAGTCAAAGCTATGGTTTTTCCAATAGTCATGTATGGATGTGAAAGTGAAAGTGAAGTCACTCAGTTGTATCTGGCTCTTTGCAACACCATGGATTATAGCCTACCAGGCTTCTCCATCCATGGATTTTCCAGGGAAGAGTGGCAGAGTGGGTTTCCATTTCCTTCTCTAGGGAACCTTCTTGACCCAGGGATTGAACCCTGGTCTCCTGCATTGCGGGCAGATGTTTCACCCTCTGAGCCACCAGGGAAGACCATATGGATGTGACAGTTGGATTACAAAGAAAGCTGAGTGCTGAAGAATTTATGTTTTTGACTCTTGAGAGTCCCTTGGATTGCAAGGAGATCCAACCAGTCCATCCTAAAGGAAATCAGTCCTGAATATTCATTGGAAGGACCGATGCTGAAGCTGAAACTCCAATACTTTGGCCTCCTGATGTGAAGAACTGACTCATTTGAAAAGATCCTCATGCTGGGAAAGATTGAAGTCAGGAGAAAGGGACGACAGAGGATGGGATGGTTGGATGGTATCACCGACTCAATGGACATGAGTTTGAGTAAACTCTGGGAGTTGGTGATGGATAGTGAAGCCTGGCATGCTGCGGTTCATGGGATCACAAAGAGTCAGACATGACTGAGTAACTGAACTGAAATGAACTGATAAGTTAAGTAGGAAAGAAATCTTATTGTGAAGAAGGAGAGAGCAAAGAAATTTAACTGTGTTTACCATGATGTGGGGCAGAGGAAAAAAAAATAATCTCATCTGAAAATATGTAACTAAATTCACCCCTCACGGATATGTGTGATCTTGATTTATTCTATATATGTAGTCTGGAAAAACTCAAGTAGCAAATTTAGAGTGATCCTTGTTTGGAAGTGACTCCAGGCTAGTGACACAAGGGAATACAAATTACCTTTGGAGAGACTTAACTTCAACCCAGCCTTCAAAGTGTTTTTACAGAAACAATTCCAAGGAGAATGAGCTGCCCATAGTCAATAATCCCAAAGCATATGAAGCCCCATGGGAACATGTGGGACAACAGACACCAGAGCAGACCCAGAGAGACTTTGGAGATTATTGTAAATTGAATGTGAAATAACTATGGAATCTGTCTAAATCACTTCAAATTAAGCTTGAAAATTGGAGCAGAGAAGACTATAAAAATATCCTAACAAACAGGAAAAATATCAAATAGAACTTTAAGAAATTAAAAATATGCAAAATAGACTTAAAATCCTACAGATAGATTGAATAGCAGGTTAGACAGAGCTAAAAACAAAGAAACTCAGTGAACCGGAAGATAGAACTGCAAAAGTACAAAATATAGATTCAGAAAAATAAGTGAAGGGAATTATGAAAAACAGAATAACTACTAGTCTTATGGAGGATAGGAGTGATGTGTATACATCTATAATATGTGCTGGGTATTCTTTGGAAGGAATGATGCTAAAGCTGAAACTCCAGTACTTTGGCCACCTCGTGCCGTGCAAAGAGTTGACTCATTGGAAAGGACTCTGATGCTGGGAGAGATTGGGAGCAGGAGGAAAAGGGGACAACAGAGGATGAAATGGCTGGATGGCATCCGACTCGATGGACGTGGGTTTGGGTGAACTCTGGGAGTTAGTGATGGACAGGGAGACTTGGAGTGCTGCAATTCATGGGGTCTCAAACAGTCAGACACAACTGAGTGACTGAACTGAACGGAACTAAATGGATTATAAGAATGGTAAGTTACATATTTAATACATGTAATATATATTACATATATAATTTCAGGGATAAGTAATAGCAACAAAATTGAAGAGGCAATATCTGAGGGATAGTGAATGAGAATTTATCAGAATTTTTGAAAGACACCAATCCTTACATAGAGGAAACTCAGTGAATTACAAGCAGTTCAAAGTAGTCCACTGTATTCTAGTCCATCTCCAAAATTGGGTTTATGATAATGTCACAAGCTGCAACTAAACGTATGGAATACCTTCCATTATGTTTTAAATATTCCCTTAGTGTTTATGAGCCTTTAGGGGAACTGAACTGAACTGGGAGTGAAGTTTTCTGTGCCCAAGAGCAATGCTGAATTCTGAGAAAAGTGGAAGTGGCAGGACCCTCTTGTAGAAGGGCAGCCTTTGGGTATGTGTCATCCCCCAGCATGATTATCTTAAGCAGTTTGTGGCTGATACAAAGAAAAGGAAATCTGGTCGTGAGGAAGATCTAAGGAATGATGGTGCTCTGCCTTACGTTGTCCCTTACTGCAATCAGTTACTACTACGCTGATATACCAACTAGGGGACATTTGGGGGCCAAAGAAAACCATGCTCCATGATTGACAGGCAGCATGTGTAAGTCTGACCAAGTCTCTTTAAAAATGCACTGTTATTTATGAGTTGCAGAAAGAGCATAGAAAGGAATTGAATATTTGTGTTTGTTTGTAAAATAATCCGAATGCTATGTTAGGGATTGCAGAGGTGTTTAACCATTGACAGGAGTCCCACAGAGACCTATGAGGTCATCAGTGCTCAGAGGGAGGCACTTCTGTTGTTTGCTGACTGGCAGCATCTTTCCTCCTTATTTCTTGTCATACCACCTGTATTTCTTTACTTATCCACTGTGTAGCTTGAGTGGCAATGGCCCAACTCCAATTCTTGAGGTGGGCTCTAATGGCTTTCAGTTAAATTGAGTGTCCTCACTTTCTTGGGGCAGTTCTTGTCCTAGGATGGTCCAGTCAGGGTGTACCTGCACCACTGCAGGGAGGCTGGGACCTGGGCTCCTTCTCTTCCATGACGAGGTGTCCTTTGAAGACAGGGTGGTCTAGAACTGGGACAAAGACTCTTCTATTGACCAAACCCTAGACAGACTCCTCTGGGCCCAACTAGACCCTGTCTCGAGCATCTTCTCAAGAGCGCAGTTTTAACAGGAATCCTAATCCAGGTTATTGAGAATCCCTCCCCTTCAATATTTGATCACCCTCAATATCTGATCAGATTTCTTGTGTCACCATCCCTCAGGTGATATGTGATCACCTTGGCTTGTCTTCAGCAAGAATCCTGTCAAGCAGGCTTAGACAGAATCCCTCTTAGCTCTAGTGTTTTCTCTTAATAACTTTCCACCTGCTGACCCCCTTCCCTTGCTTCTTGGCCATTGATCCTTAGTTTTACTTGTTGGATTCAGAGTCGAGCCCAATCTCTCTCCCCTACTGCAGAACATCATTGTTAAGAGTCCCTGTGCTTATAACAATAGTCCTAAGCATGCCTTACTGTTGTAACAAGTGTCAGAATATTTTTTTCTTTCAGAGATGCTATCTGTGGGGAACCAACAGGAGAAAATTGCATAAAATAATGTAAAAGTTCATATGACATGGACCTCTGGACAACCTGGCTTGGGACCCACATTTTTTTCTGACCAAATATTTTTTTATTTCTTTCTTAAAGCATTTTGGATCAATTCTGTTCCTATGATTCAACATATTATGCTTACCTTTGAAATCTGTACTTCTTGTTCACTATACAGCTTTCCTAGTCATAATGACAATCATTGCTGTTGTTCAGTCTCTAAGTCACGTCCAGCTCTTTTCAACCCCAGGAAAACCCCAGGCTTTCCTGTCCTTCACTATCTCCTGGAGTTTGCTCAAACTTGTGTCCATTGAGTCAGTGATGTCATCCAATGATGTCATCCTCTGTTGCCCCCTTCTCCTCCTGCTTTCAATCTTTCCAGCATCGGGGTCTTTTCCAATGAGTCAGCACTTTTCATCAGGTGGCGAAAGTATTGGAGCTTCAGCTTCATCATTGGTTCTTCCAGTAAATATTCAGAGTTGATTTCCTTAAATTTCCATCCACTTGACCCAAAGTCTCAAAACAAACATTCTAATCCATCTTTTGCCATGATAGTCCTGATTGGTAAATGAAGAATGGAAATATTGAGTTAAAATTCAAAATATGGTTTGGTAGCAATTTTTGTTCCAGTTATTTATCTCTTCTCCTGACAGAGAAAGGCAGAAAAAAATAAAGACTGATCAAAGCTCAAAAGAGAAAAAGACTGAATACAAGCAGAATAAAACTAGATCAGAATATTTTGATGTTGGATTTTCTCCTTCTGCCATTTTGGAAAGCCAGGATGTTTCAACTTGCAAGAAGGTAGCATTTCTGGATTGATTTTACTGGAGCAGAAGAAATACAAATTATTTTGTTCTAGACAAGGAATTTATACAAAACATCAAAGCCCCGGGCCACTACAAACAGGTGTTCAACACTCCAAGTCAGAATAAAATCCACATATTCATAATAATTAGTCCATATTTGAACTTGAAAGACACTTTTATGGGCCTTTTACCTAAAGAACTCTGATGATTCAGTTGTCTTCACTAAACTGCTAAATTGATATCTATTATGGCATTAATTTTAGCAAACAATTTCTAAGACTTGACAGAAATTTCTTTTAAATATTCATCATTCTGGTGGGGAAAGAATGTGCCTCAGATTTTATAGACAGAAATCAGAGATGCATAGAGAGATGAAATGTCCATTAATATCAGAAGCTGGCTAGGAGAAGTGCATGATCAGCTTTCTTTGCAGAAGTTCAGGTCTTTTCCTGTTATTTCCTCTGCCTTCCCTGGAACCACTGAATTCACTCAAATATTAGAAGGTTATAAGTCGTAGAGGGCTTCCCTGAGGCTCTGTGGTTGTGGTAAACAGCCCATCTGTCAATGAAAGAGATGTGAGTTTTATCCCTGGGTCCCGGAGGAGGAAATGACTACCCACTTCAGTATTCTTGCCTGGCAATCCCATGGAGAGAGGAACCTGTTGGGCTACAGTCCATGCAGTCTCAAAAGAGTGGGACATGACTTAGAGACCAAACAACAAGCCATAGAGGATAGACCCCAAGAGAAGCCCATGAAGTGGACAGGACTATTCCCAGACAGGTGTTCCCTAAGGAAACAAACTGGATTTTATGACCCAGCAAACCTTGTCAACTAGTAGGAACCATCTTTAAATGTAACAATAGGAAAGCGACTACTACCAGGAAATTACTTTCTTTTGGTAAAGCCTGGTGCTTTGTCTCGTCAAGTTCAGTGTGTGTGTGTGTGTGTGTGTGTGTGTGTGTGTGTGTGTAATGTATGTATAAGGTTAATCTAAAGAATTAACCTTTGGATACAAAGTAATTTAAGATATGCATCTATACTTTTTTTTCCCCTTGAGCCCTGGCCCCAAATATCAATTTGATGCTTTTACTCTAAATTTGAAAATCATGTCTTCAGTTCAGTTCAGTCGCTCAGTCGTGTCCGACTCTTTGCGACCCCATGAATCGCAGCACGCCAGGGCTCCCTGTCCATCACCATCTCCCAGAGTTCACTCAGACTCACATCCATCGAATCCTTGATGCCACCCAGCCATCTCATCCTCTGTCATCCCCTTCTCCTCCTGCCCCCAATCCCTCCCAGCATCAGGGTCTTTTCCAATGAGTCAACTCTTTGCATGAGGTGGCCAAAGTACTGGAGTTTCAGCTTCACCAGCATTCCCTTCAAAGAAATCCCAGGGTTGATCTCCTTCAGAATGGACTTGTTGGATCTCCTTGCAGTCCAAGGGACTCTCAAGAGTCTTCTCCAACACCACAGTTCAAAAGCATCAATTCTTCAGCGCTCAGCTTTCTTCACAGTCCAACACTCACATCCATACATGACCACTGGAAAAACCATAGCCTTGACTAGATGGACAATTGTTGGTAAAGTAATGTCTCTGCTTTTCAATATGCTATCTAGGTTGGTCATGTCTTAGGTAATGCTAATTCTATTTAAAAATTTTCAGAACTCTAACAGGCACAAATAACCCCAGATCATGCTGCAGTGAAAAGAAAAATCAATTAGCTCTTGTTAGTTTTGGAAGATATAGCTAAAGACAAAAAGAAAAAGCTAAAAGACATTTCCCTGTATGTTTGTTTGCTTTTCCCTTTTACATATGCTTTATTTGTCCTCAGGCATATACAGGATATTTGAATAAAAAGTTCCTATAGGTAGAAATGTACCTGAAGCAGTACAATAACAGAGACATTTCTTTTGTGTTAGTACCTTACAAGTTGTTGATTACATTGGATTTAGTCACATACTTTCCAGGGTTGGGTTATTTTTAGTGAAGTCTCAATTCTAATTTTTCTCTGTATCAATGATTCCCTAAAAATATGTGTTCAAATAGTTTCCCTTATTGAAACACATTTTGTGTTTCAGAATATCAAATTTTGATCACAAACTGTGTGCATAATTGCTTTTCAAAGTTATTGGAGATTTTTTGCTGTCATTTGATATGCAAAACCTGGCAAAGATTTTCTTCTGAACTTCACAACAGGATGGTGGTAGTAAGGAGACAATATTCATTATGTGTCTTTTCTCGTGTCTCAGAGAAGATTAATAATAGTCTTGAAAAGTGATATAGAAAGGGCATGCCATTCTTAATTGTACAAAGAGCAAACTATCAAGGATGGTGCTTTGTACAGTCTATAAGTCTCCATAGGAATTTCTGTAAACAATTGAAAATGTTGGAATATTGAGGCCTGGAGCCCTGAAAACAGCATGCAGCTAATGGCACCATTCAAAGGAATTGTCACTTTTCTCTTGTCCTTTTCATTAGTCACTGTGTCTCTTCTGTTTTGCCATTTCCATTTTCCTCCAGGCAAACATCCTGTAAGGCAAAAGAGAAGAGGGTGGGAGACTAATTAGTGTGTCAAGAGGAATGAGAAGGTATGGTGAGAATTTCAGAATCTCATTTTCTTTTCACCCCCTTGGAATTGATTTTGCTGTCACCGTTTAAAAAATAACAAATGGATGTGCTTCCATTGTTTGAAGGAGATAAAGTACTCTCTTCCTCTCTCCATATAATTTGCTGCAAATTCTGTTAACCGAATATATATTTCAGAAGCAAAATTATTAAAAATTTGAAATGTCTTAAATAATTTAATGATGGCAATGAAATGAATTGATTTGTATTTGTTCATATATGTAATTACTATAAGTTCAGATAGAAGTACGTTAAAAGATATGTAATCAGATTAGAGTCCTTGCCAGGAAAGTAATGATTTTTTAAAAGCTATGCATTAGGGGAAAACTTTGCAATCTGCTATTAAAAGCATTCCATTTATGCCATTATTTAGTTGCAGATTGAATCAGAGGTAAAGCTTTGTTGTTTGTTTTTTAATCCAGACTCCTGTCCCCGTAGAAAGCCTTGTTTACAGTGTGGTTTGTGAGTGTTGATGGAAAGTTTTCACAGATGAAGTCTTATTAATGCCTTCTTGTTTTCTTACTGAGGGTGGTGGTGGACAGGCTCCAGGTCTTTCTGTGAACTACCTTCATTTAATACTGAGAAGCAAGTGATCGATTCCCTTCCCTTGTTATCATGTTTTGATTGATAATCACATCCTTTTCCACTGGACGTTGGTGATATGGAAAAGTTAGACTCTTTTGCCAGGGCTTCATTAATCTGAGGTGTTATGTATTGATTGCTGTTGTTGTTTAGTTGCTTAGTCATGCCCAACTCTTTTTTGACCCTGTGGGCTGTGTGTAGCCCACCAGGCTCTGTCCAGGGGATTTCCCAAGCAAGAAAAATGGAGTGAGTTGCCATTTCCTTCTCCAGGGGATCTTCCTGGTCAGGGGATGAAACCTGCATCTCCTGCACTGGGACTTGGGTTCTTTACCACTGAGTCACGAGGTGTTGATGAGTGAACATTAACCCTACATTTCAGTTTCATTACTTTGTTTGCTCTATTGGTTTTCTCTGTTCTCTTGTTTTAAGAGATCAATTCTGTTGAAGGAGTGTTTGTTTCCAAGTAGTCTCTTTTCCTGAAGTTTGATGTGAAGAGATTGATTTATTTCTCTCTTTCCTCCTCTGGAATGATACCATTGAGCTTATTATACTGTACTATTTATACTTATTTCTTTGCCTCATTAATTTAGTACCAAAGATTTCATGGTCTCCCTTTTGTTCCCTGTTGTTTTCTTGTGGAAAGTTATTTTAATGATGATACCTTGGGATTGGTTAACAGCAAACTTGAACAACGCATGAATGAAGGCATTCTATCCTTTCTACTTGAAAAGTAGACTTTCCTTCTTTCTTTCCTTTTTCTTCTTTCCCCTTTCCTTCCTTTCTCTCTCTTTCCCTCCCCCCTTTCTTTTCCTGAGCTATTATATTCCAGGTCTGCTTTGGGAAACTTAATTCAGTTCTTAACAAAGGGGTCAGGGAAAATATTTGAAGACACTGAGTTATGAAATCAGGGTCCAATCCCCACAGCCATAAACCTTAAAAAGATCAGATGGCCCAAAGGAGAATTAGGCAAGCATTCTGTAAGGAATTGATCAAATTTTCTCCAAGTCCCTTTGAAGTCTGGTTTTCATGATCATCTATGGAAGGCTGGGCCAACATCAAATCTTTTTCTTTTCACAGGGCTTTTAAAAACTGGATTGAAAACCAATGGACTTTTATCAATTAAAAATAACTGTCTGCCTTCTCTAAGGAGAACAGAGAAGGGAAATTGTTAGAAGTTAGAATAAAACTGGGGAAGCACTAAGTGAAGAATGAGGGTAGAGTGAGGTGGGGAATTCAGGAAGCTGAGGGCTGATGGAGAGGCTCAGGAGCTGACCCTTGAATCAGCCTCCTCAGGGCCTCATCCTGGCTGTGTTACTTTGGGCCAACCCCTTAATCTTTCTGACTTCCAGTTTCTTCCTTTGTGAATATGAAAATAATTAATAAGTACATCTTAGGGGTTTTTGTGAGACTTAAAGGAGATAACATTTACCCTGGACCATGCCTCCTTGAGGGCAGAGAACTTGTCTTTTGAACCTTTCTGTGCCCCAGAATGTAATACCTAATTTGGTGCGTAGTAAGTGCTCAGGAAACAGTCAAAAGAAAGGGAAGGACAAGGAGCCCAAGAGTAGAATATAAAATGAGTAGACCAAGAAGATAAGCAGGAAAACAAAAGAAAAAAATAATAGAAAAAACAAAAAAGAGTCAGTTAAGCACAGAGAGCTGGTCAGGATTCCTGGTTAAAACTGTGAAGCATCCCAGAACCACTATGCCTTTTTCTCATGTCTCCTGGGGAGGGGATTTCTGCAGTCTTTTTCTAAAGCCCATCAAAGTCGCAACTGCAAAAACAGGATAAAAGCATACAGCGCTAGTTCTGGCAGCGGGGCTGGGGGAGATGTAAAGCTTCTTTTACATGAGTTGGTAAGTCAGCCTCTACTCCCCTAGCCAGTCAAATGCTGATGGTGGTTTGTTCAAATTCCCATCTCAACCTACAGATTCATGAGAACTACAGTTTCAGTGCCACTACCCACACTGATCCACAACCAAAAACAGCACGACCAATAAAATTAGCCTGTGTCATTATCTTATTTATGTAGCCTAGCTAACACTGAGAAGTAGTGGTAAGTTTTGTTTCTTGTTTTTTTACCACTCTTCATCTGACACCTTGAGAAATGCTTATGGGTTGTAGATGGCCAGTTCAGAAAGGTCATCAAATGTCAGCTCAGCCATGGTGCATTGCAAATGAATCCTGGCTGCAGTGCAATGCCATTTTGGTGCTTTATTTATCATGAATTTTGAATCGTTCTTTCATACTTCACTCTACAAAATCTATGATGTTTTGATGGATTTGGGGGAATCACTCCCTCTGTTTGCATCAAGATTAAGAACTTGAAGTTACCATGGACTTTTCTATGAAGATCTAGTTTTGATGTTAATTATTAATGTCTCAAAGTTCAAAATAATAACATCTGTACATGCCAATAACAAAGAAGGCAATAGTATAAACAGGAATGAACACTTCATAAGTCATCAATATGAGAGAAACTACCTACCAAGACAACAAAACCTCATGCTTTTGAACTGTGGATGTTGGAGAGGACACTTGAGAGTCCCTTGGACTGCAAAGAAATCAAACCAGTCAATCCTAAAAGAAATCAATCCTGAACACTCATTGGAAGGACTGATGCTGGAGCTGAAGCTCCAATACTTTACCTACTTGATGCGAATAACTGACTCATTTGAAAAGAGCCTGATGCTGGGAAAGATTGAACATGGGAGGAGAAGGGGATGACAGAGGATGAGATGGTTGGATGGCATCACTGACTTGATGGACATGAGTTTGAGCAAGTTCTGGGAGTTGTTGATGGACAGGGAAGCCTGGCGTGCTGCAGTCCATGGGGTTGTAAAGAGTCAGATACTACTGAGCAACTGAACTGAACTGAACTGATATATATACACAATATCTTCTTAAGCCAATGGTCTGTTTCTTTGTTTAAGGTTTTTATTTTATATTGGAGTATAGCTAATTAACAATGTTGTTTTAGTTTCAGTTGCACAGCAAAGGGACACAGACATACATATACATGTATCCATTCTTTCTCCAAACTCTCCTCCCACCCAGGTGTGACATAACATTGAGCAGAGTTCCCTGTGCTATGCAGTAGAAACTTGTTGGTTATCCACTTTAAATATAACAATGTATACATGGGAAATAGATGGGGAAACAGTGGAAACAGTGTCAGACTTTGTTTTTTGGGGCTCCAAAATCACTGCAAATGGTGATTGCAGCCATGAAATTAAAAGACACTTACTCCTTGGAAGGAAAGTTATGACCAACCTAGATAGCATATTCAAAAGCGGAGACATGGTTTTTCCAGGGGTCATGTATGGATGTGAGAGTTGGATTATGAAGAAAGCTGAGTACTGAAGAATTGACGCTTTTGAACTGTGGTGTTGGAGAAGACTCTTGAGAGTTGCTTGAATTGCAAGGAGATCCAACCAGTCCATTCTAAAGGAGATCTGTCCTGGATATTCATTAGAAGGACTGATACTAAAGCTGAAACTCCAGTACTTTGGCCGCCTGATGAGAAGAGCTGACTCATTGGAAAAGACCCTGATGCTGGGAGGGATTGAGGGCAGGAGGAGAAGGGGACGACAGAGGATGAAATGGCTGGATGGCATCACCGACTCGATGGACATGAGTTTGAGTGAACTCTGGGAGTTGATGATGGACAGGGAGGCCTGGTGTGCTGTGATTCATGGGGTCACAATGAGTCGGACACGACTGAGCTACTGAACTGAACTGATACATGTCAATCCCAAACTCCTTAACTATTCCTACCCGCCTCTCCCTGCCAGACAGTTCCAGACAATCCTAAATTCATTCTCTAAGTCTGTGAGTCTGGATAAACCACTGGTCTGTTGATGGACACATGGGTTGTTTCTGTGTCTTGGGTATTGTGAATAGTGCTGCTCTACACATTGAGGTTGCTTCCTCTATTTTGGGGCTCTCAGCACAGCAGATCCTCAGTCATCACTGGGTACTGGATGGTCAGGGATAGTCACCTCTGGGCTCTAAGAAGGGAGGACAGCTGCACTGTTTCATGGTCATTCTTTTTTTAGAATGACCAGGGGAGGAGTTCTTCATGTGAGGTTGATGAGTAGGAGTGATTATGTGATCCAGTTTGCAGCTCTCCTTTCTGTAACACAGATAAGGTCTAAGCAAGAGCTCTTGCCCTTTGGATATATGCAATTCTCAAAAGATTTTCAGTGTGTGAAAACTTCTTTGAATGAAAAATGAAATTTGATCTTTCAGAAGGGACAGTCAACATGAAAAGAGTGTCAGTAAAGAAGGTGTGACATTAGATTCTGTATCATTGAGCTTTCATGGAAACCTACGGTGTCCTAGTACTGTGCTGGATGTTTCCAAAGATAACAGGGAACATGGTGGTCACATAGGGCCAACACCTAGCCCTGATCCTGGTCACTATCAAGGAGATGGTGAGAGTGTAAGTCCTCCAGTAAATTATGTTGACATAACACCTATTCTTGCCTTGAGAACCCCATGAACAGTATGAAAAGGTGAAAAGATAGGACACTGAAAGATGGACTTCCCAGGTCCATAGGTGCCCAATATGCTACTGGAGATCAGTGGAGAAATAACTCCAGAAAGAATGAAGGGATGGGGCCAAAGCAAAAACAACAACCTGTTATGGATAGGACTGGTGATTGAAGCAAGGTTCGATGCTGTAAAGAGCAATATTGTATAGGAACCTGGAATGTTAGGTCCATGGATCATGGCAAATTGGAGGTGGTCAAACAGGAGATGACAAGAGTGAACATCAACATTCTCAGAATCAGCAAACTAAGATGGACTGGAATGGGTGAATTTAACTCAGATGACCATTATATCTACTACTGTGGGCAGGAATCTCTTTGAAGAAATGGAGTAGCCATCATAGTAAACAAAAGAGTCTGAAATGCAGTACTTGGATGCAATCTCAAAAACAACAGAATGCTCTCTGTTCGTTTTCAAGGCAAATAATTCAATATCACAGTAATCCAAGCCTATGCCCCAACCAGTAACGCTGAAGAAGCTGAAGTTGAACAGTTCTGTGAAGACCTACAAAACCTTATAGAACACCCAAAAAAGATGTCCTTTTCATTATAGGGGACTGGAATGCAAAAGCAGGAAGTCAAGAAACACCTGGAGTAACAGGCAAATTTGGTCTTGGAGTACAGAATGAAGCAGGGCAAAGGCTAATAGAGTTCTGCCAAGAGAATGCACTGGTCATAGCAAATATCTTCTTCCAACAACACAAGAGAAGACTCTACACATGGACATCACCAGATGGTCGATACCAAAATCAGATTGATTATATTCTTTGCAGCCAAAGATGGAGAAGCTCTATACAATCAGAAAAAAAAAAAAAAAAACAAGACTGGGGGCTGACTATGGCTCAGATCATGAACTTCTTATTGCCAAATTCAGACTGAAATTGAAGAAAGTGGAGGAAACCACTAGACCACTCAGGTATGACCTAAATCAGTCCCTTATGACTATACTGTGGAAGTGAGATAGATTTAAGGGACTAGATCTGATAGACAGAGTGCCTGAGAACTATGGATGGAGGTTCGTGACATTGTACAGGAGACAGGAATCAAGACCATCCCCAAGAAAAAGAAATGCAGAAAAAGCAAAATGGCTGTCAGAGGAGGCCTTACAAATAGCTGTGAAAAGAAGGGAAGTGAAGAGCAAAAGAAGAAAAGGAAAAATATACCCATTTAAATGTAGAGTTCCAAAGAATAGCAAGGAGAGATAAGAAAGCCTTTCTCAGCAATCAGTGCAAAGAAATAGAGGAAAACAATAGAATGGGAAAGACTGGAGATCTCTTCAAAAAAGTTAGAAATACCAAGGGAACATTTCATGCAAAGATGGGCTCGATAAAGGGCAGAAATGATATGGACCTAACAGAAGCAGAAGATATTAAGAAGAGGTGGCAAGAATACACAGAAGAACTGTATAAAAAAGATCTTCAAGATCAAGATAATCACGATGGTGTGATGACTCACCTAGAGCCAGACATCCTGGAATGTGAAGTCAAGTGGGCCATAGAAAGCATCACTACGAACAAAACTAGTGGAGGTGATGGAATTCCAATTGAGCTATTTCAAATCCTGAAAGATGATGCTGTGAAAGTGCTGCACTCAATATGCCAGCACATTTGGAAAACTCAGCAGTGACCACAGGACTAGAAAAGGTCCGTTTTCATCCCAATCCCAAAGAAAGGCAGTGCCAAACAATGCTCAAACTACCACACAATTGCACTCATCTCACACTCTAGTAAAGTAATGATTAAAATTCTCCAAGCCAAGCTTCAGCAATGCATGAACCGTGAACTTCCAGATGTTCAAGCTAGTTTTAGAAAAGGCAGAGGAACCAGAGATCAAATTGCCAACATCCACTAGATCAATGAAAAAGCAAGAGAGTTCCAGGAAAACATCTATTTCTGCTTTATTGACTATGCCAAAGCCTTGACTGTGTGGATCACAATAAACTGTGGAAAATTCTGAAAGAGATGGGAATACCAGACCACCTGACTTGCCTCTTGAAAAACCTATATGCAGGTCAGGAAGCAGCAGTTAGAACTGTACATGGAACAATAGACTGGTTCCAAACAGGAAAAGGAGTACATCAAGGTTGCATATTGTTACCCTGCTTATTTATCTTCTATGCTGAGTACATCATGAGAAACGCTGGGCTGGAGGAAGCACAGGCTGAAATCAAGGTCGCCATGAGAAATATTCATACCAGAGATATGCAGCTGACCACCCTTATGGCAGAAAGTGAAGAGGAACTAAAGAGCGTCTTGATGAAGGTGAAAGTGGAGAGTGAAAAGGTTGGCTTAAAGCTCAATATTCAGAAAACTATCATCATGGCATCGAGTCTCATCACTTCATGGCAGATAGATGGGGAAACAGTGGAAACAGTGGCTGACTTTATTTTTCTGGGCTCCAAAATCACTGCAGATGGTGATTGCTGCCATGAAATTAAAAGACACTTACTCCTTGGAAGGAAGGTTATGACCAACCTAGATAGCATATCAAAAAGCAAGGACATGACTTTGTCACCAAAGTCCATTTTGTCAAGGCTATGGTTGTTCTGGTAGTCATGTATGGATGTGAGAGTTGGACTATAAAGAAAGCTGGGCGCTGAAGTAAACTTTTGAACTGTGGTGTTGGAGAAGACTCTTGAGCGTCCTTTGGACTGCAAGGTGACCCAACCAGTCCATCCTAAAGGAAATCAGTCCTGAATATACATTGGAAGGACTGATGCTGAAGCTGAAACTCCAGTACTTTGGCCACCTGATGTGAAGGGCTGGCTCATTGGAAAAGACCCTGATGCTGGGAAAGATTGAGAGCAGGAGAAGGGGACGACAGAGGATGAGATGGTTGCACGGCATCACCGACTTAACGGACATGGGTTTCTGTGAACTCTGGGAGTTGATGATGGACAGAGAGGCCTGGTGTGCTGCGGTTCATGGGGTTGCAGAGTCGGACACGACTGAGCGACTGAACTGAAAACTGAAACACCTCAGACGATAGGCTCCTTCTTCCTTGTTTTCCTGTTTTGTGCATTTCAGAGCCTTCTAGAAATGTCAATGTAAAGTTCCATTTTGGGAAAGGATTCACTTATGCTATTAGAGTGATAAGTGGTAGGCCTTTGCTAAAGCAGAGAGCACACACTGCCATTGAAAATAAAATGTCCTTGGATTCTATTATTACTCATACACTTGTGACACTGTGTTTCCTCTGCTTTATAAAATGGCCTTTCCTCATGCTGTTGTAAGGGCTGAAAGGTCACATAGCCCTTGGTTTATTATTCAGAACACTCAGGGAAGAGCTCACTATCTTTTAATAGCACTTTCCTCTGACTACATTAGAAGCATGTCAGATGGGAAAAATCGGGCTGGGATGGACCAAAGTGCTTCCTTTGCGTATGACAAGCAGCACGTTTTTCAATACTAAAAATACTGGGAAACTTAGCGAGTTGGACCATTTACTCTGAAGGACACTGTGTTCTCCTATATCTTCCTGTCTGTCTTCACAATAGCCCTGAGAGCTAAAATAGTGAAGCAAGTATTAGTCTCCCCTTCATATAGATGTGGCAACTGAGGCTCAGAAAGATTACATGCCTTGCCCAAGGTCATTCTTATTTTTATTTATCAGCTCAATAAGTTAACGGCCTCCTTGATAGCTCAGTGGTTAAGAATCTGCCTGCAATGCAGGAAACCCGCGTTTGATCCCTGGGTCAGGAAAATCCCCTGGAGAAGGAAATGGCAACCCACTCCAGTATTCTTGCCTGGAAAATTCCGTGGACAGAGGAGCCTGGCACCTCTGTCCACCGGGTTACAAAGAGTCGGACATGACTGAACGATTAATACACACAATAAATATTTGTTTGTCATATAATAACTGGCAGGGCTGAAAATACAATTTGACTTTTCAGCTCTGTGTTTTTCACTAAGAAGTTAGGCTTATGCCACTTTTTTTTTTTCTTTTTTGGCTACACTATGTGGCATGTGGGATCTTAGTTCCCTAACCAGGGATTGAACCCATGCACCCTGCATTGGAAGTGTGGAGTCTCAGCCAGTGGACCTCCAGAGAAGTCCCCCACTACCTTTTAAATAACCAGATTTGAAATGTTAATTTGTAAAAAATTGATTATATAGGATTCCAAATGCAAAACTGTTTAAAATAGAATTGTCCTGGATTCAGAACATATCTTCCTAGACATTGTCAGCCTAAGACAAGTAGGAGGTGGCCCCTTCTTTTGGAAATCCATCTCAATATGGTTTTGAAATAGCATCTATCATCTTTCACATATTGAAACTGATAATGAAGTTATACTATATAAACAGTCCCTGTCGCTGAGGGTCGGGCACGACTGAGCAACTTCACTTTCACTTTTCACTTTCCTGCATTGGAGAAGGCAATGGCAACCCACTCCAGTGTTCTTGGCCCTGGAGAATCCCAGGGATGGGGGAGCCTGGTGGGCTGCCCTCTATGGGGTCGCAGAGTCGGACACGGCTGAAGTGACTTAGCAGCAGCAGCAGTTTATTTGCAGACAACTTCAGAGAACATTTGCTTTGTTTTTCCCATCATGCTAGGCTTTTGTCTCCTGGATCTTAGAGAGGTATTTTGTCCCACTTTGTAGATGTCAGCTCTCTACTCATGAGTGTTATTTGGGGGCTGGCCTATCTCAATCTTAGTTGAAAAGCAGAGCAGAAATTTTCCATGGAGGTTGGCCATCCTTGGAAAGAAGGATCTGGGTCTGTGAGTGCAAGTCGGGTGTACTGTGTTCAATTAACAGGATGGCAGTGGACCAAAATGAGATCTGTCTTCTCTTGTCTCCAGTGCAAGCACCACACGCCTGCTCATCACATCTGTCCACTTCCCCTTATTCTGTAAGTTTAACATGAGGGGCCAGTGTCAAAGGAACCACAAACCGTACATGTTTTTGAAGAACATTCTTGTGAGTGAGTTTAAAAAATGATGCTTGCCTAAGTTTTCTATCCTCGAGCTCCAGAGTGAACATTATTTTAGTGACTATGCTCTGCTGAGCATCTCGATTACTGCTGCTACCCTGTGTGGGCTGAAGAGCCAGCAAAGCGAATTGGGCAGGAAGGAAGAGGGACTCAAACACATTAGACTTGAAGCCCTCAGTAAACATTTCTGTCAGCTTTTCTGATAAGCAAAACTAGCATTTGTCTGGTTTTGCATTTACAAAAGAGCATCTCATTTAAGAATAATGTTCTTAAAAGATTTCATCACATCATGAAGTGAAGTGAAGTCGCTCAGTCCTGTCCGACTCGTTTGCGACCCTGTGAACTGTGGCCCACCAGGCTCCTCCGTCCATGGAATTCTGCAGGCAAGAATACTGGAGTGGGAACCTGTAACTGTGTTGGTTGTTAACTATACTTCTTGTGGGGATCATTTTCCAATACATACAGATATTTAATCATGTTGTACACCCGAATACAATGTTGTTGTTGTGTCTCAGTCATATCAGACTCTTTGCGATCCCCTGGGCTATAAGCCCGCCAGGCTCCTTTGTCCATGGGATTTTCCAGGCAAGAATAATGGAGTAGGTTGCTGTTTCCTTTTCCAGGGGATCTTCCTGACTCAGGGATGGAACCCGCGCTCCTGCATTGCAGGCAGATTCTTTACTGCTGAGCCATCTGGGAAGCCCGAATATGATGTTATACATCACTTATACTGAAATTTTTTTTTAAATTAAAAAAGAGCAATATTATTATGCTCATACTATTCGCTTTCTACTGCTTGCCCTAATTCACCCAGCAGGTGAATCGTAGGGCAGACCCTCCAGGTAAACATAGCCCATCTCTTTGCTCTTAATGATGGGAGGAGTTTCCTCAATGCAAGGGCTGTGTCTTCAACTGTGTGACCTCCCCTCCCAGCATACTGAGCCTTCTGCACAGCGGTAAGTCAGTAAGAGCCACCATCATCCGTCTTATGGGTCATAGAATTTTGTGCATCAGTGCAGTGGCGCTTTTCCTTCTCAGCGCAGCATGGCTAAGCAATCATGACTGCTCCCTGCGCGGCTTGCTGTCATCATGGCGGTAGCCTCTGGCTAGAGGGCCAGTTTTTATTCACAAAGCCATAGTTCAGTCTCCAAGACACATGTGGCTTTCCACAGAATTGCTGATTTTCAAACATTTTAGAGGAAGATGAAATTTCATGTTCATGAAAGCAAGACAGCAACTGCTCTGGCAAGCAGACATGATAATCTAAGTTTAGGCTTTATGATGAATCATCTAGAGACTGTTAAGTTGCTCTGGGTCGTTAGCGATTTTATTTTTAGCAAATCTGAATTTCAGTCGAATCCATTTGACCGTAGGTGATTGGAGTGGATTCGGTCCAAACTAGGTAATTATAGGTCAGCTGGAGGTGATTACCTCCATCCAGGAGCTTGCCTCGGGGTAAGAGGCCCTTTGTAAGGCTTTTAAAGCAGCATTTTCTTCCTCAGGATCAATTTCAAATAAATGAAGCTCTTTAAAGGCTTTCCTTGCATCATCTTAACTTAGTTTGTTGTCCTTCTGCCTCTTCCTGGGAAAATTAATCTTCTGGCCAAATTCTTTTTGAAACAATGAAAAAAAAAAAGAGTGATTGTGTTGAGCCGATACCATTAGAGGTGTCTGCTATAGCCAGGTCACCTTCATTTGGGGGTGTCCTTTTTGGGGAATATTTTACAAGACTTCAAACCACACCTAGACAGCTTCGAACCACCCTCCTTGATTAGAAAAAAGATTTCACAAGAGTACTCTCTTTAAATTTTGAAGCCCTTAAAAAAAGTTCTAAAGAAGATTGGCAATGCACTTTTCTTTGCAACCATTAGCAGGAGAAAGCAAATGCTTTCTTATTAAATGGCTTAAGTCTGAGGGGCTAGTTTGTATCTCTCATGGGAGGAAAGATGCTAGGTGTGGGACTGAGAATTTCTCATCTCCCAGCTCATGCTTTTCCCTGAGCACCAGTTATTTTTCCACTGTTGAGCAGTCAGCACCTCGCTCATCTGGGGTACTCCTCATTCAGCCTCTGCTTCCTCCACGCCTTGGCTCACTGTCCTGATGAAATCCAAGAGGTTCTAGGTCCTAATAAATGTGCCATCAGCACCTCATGCCTCAGGTCTTCTACTCCTTACTCTTTGCTTAGAGATTCTAGCAGGAAAAAGAAGAAATGTCCATCGCTTAGACTCTGCTGGAAATAAGCCCGACTTTCCCCAGTTGTGATTGTATATTATTTCAGAAAATGTTTCTTGGAGACCCCTTTGATGACCATGTTAGCCTATAAGCTTCCTTCACTGATCAATGACTGCAAACACAATTTCTGGCCTCATTTAACCTGGAAACACAAACTTCATAATGCTGTTCTTTCATTTTTGAATCTAAATTGCAACAAATGCAATACGTTTGTGCCTCTTAAAACATGGTACGGTGGAAAGAAATTAATTTGTGAAGTTAGGAGAATATGGGTTAACTAATGCAACAGTCATCCATTGATTAATCTTGACATGCTTATTTAATTTGAGCCTCAGTTTCTTCATCTTGGTAATGATAAAATATTCCACAGGATTGTGTATATCATAAGAAATGGTTTTATTAACCAAATAAATATTCCAAAGCTAATAATAATTGTTAGCTTACTACCACTTTATACTTCCATATGTTCTAATTTAGTCACACATAAAGGAGGCAGAATTCCATATTTTATATTAATATGTATATGTGTCGCGAGTACTCTGTATGTGACCATTTCTAATACTAGCAGTGTGACAGGTACAGATAGAAACAATCTATGCCAGATGAGCATGGAGTGGATGAAGTAATAACTGAGGAAAAGAAACTGAAATTAAAAGAAAATACCCATGGAGTTTTAGTATCATAAATCTGGAAATGGCCCTAAGGATGATGTATGTGTTTGAATTTATGGGAAAGTAAGATTCATAGATATAGTGCGGTCTGTTTAAAATACCCTTAGCTAGTCAGTCACAGATAGGGGCTGGCCCCACGTCTCCCGACCTGACCGCTCAGCCTTCCCACCCCACTCCCTGCAGTGCCCACTGCCACTGTAGCACGGTCTCTTTAAACTCCAGATACAAGCACACGGGGTGAATGTGAAATGCTACCAGTTGGAAGAGAGGCATAACCTAGAAGCCAAGGTATATTTGCCACATGAACTAAATATTACAGTCGACGTACAGTTGATGTACTGTGCCCATCATTTTTGTTCAGCTCCTGTCTTCGCTGGAGCCCCAGCAGGAGCCATTGGTTTAGTTCATTTTTCTTCTCTGAGTTTGCCTTTGCTTTCTGTGTGCACCTCAAACACATTTATGATTCTGTGGAGGGCAGAGAATACTGGAATCTCATTTCTTTTCTCCTATCTGGTGGGAAATACCCTGTGACACCCAGAATCAGTTTTCTAATAGTCATTCTGAAGATGTTGAACCCAGGTTTTCACAGTACACCCACACTTGACTTCACAAACTAGGGTAGTGTTCTCAGTCACTCAGTCGTGTCAGATTCTTTGCCACACCACGGACTGTAGTCTACCAGGCTCCTTTGTCCATGGAATTTTCTAGGCAGTAATACTGGAGTCCATTTCCTTCTCTAGGGGATGTTCTTGACCCAGGGATTAAAGCTGCATCTCCTGTGTCTCCTGAACTGGCAGGCGGATTCTTTACCACTGTGTCACCTGGGAAGCCCACAAACTAGGGTGGATAGGCAGTAAAATGAGGACCAGATAAAGATCTAATTTGAAGTCAAATAGTTGCAAATTTAGTAGTAAGAATGGAGTCCATCCTGTTGTCATCAAATCCATTCTCTTTAAAAGATACAGAACATTTCTGAAGATTCAAACCAATTCCCCAAACTTATTTTAGAGGAAAAACTGCTGTTGGAAAATAATGACTAAATAACTGTCTTAATAGGCCTCAATTTCCTCTATAAAACAAGGATAATGACCTATTAGCAGAGCTGAAATGAGGCTCCAAAGATGTGATAAATTTGGTCCACCTTGCACAGTGCCTGGTGTATATTAATATTTAATAGTAAGTACTGAAAAGGAAAACTAATTTTTTTTCAAAACAAATTTTAAGAAGAAAAATCTCATTTTGCACTAAAAGAAGGAGTGATATTTGCAGGTTATATTGGATAGGGTACAGACGGGAATCTGGGCTGTGTTAACTACTTAGATCAGGAGACACAAAGAATGAGTCAGGCTCCAGTTCAGCTCAGTGGTCCATTCTCTAACTCTGCAGGGTGTTCAGTTCAGTCACTCAGTTGTGTCCGACTCTTTGAGACCCAATGAACCGCCGCATACCAGGCCTCTCTGTCCATCACCAACTCCCGGAGTCCACACACACCCATGTCCATTGAGTCGGTGATGCCATCCAACCATCTTATCTTCTGTTGTCCCCTTCTCTTCCTGCCCTCAATCTTTCCCAGCATCAGGGTCTTTTCCAGTGAGTCAGCTCTTCGCATCAGGTGGCCAAAGTACTGGAGTTTCAGCCTCAACATCAGTCCTTCCAGTGAACACCCAGGACTGATCTCCTTTAGGATGGACTGGTTGGATCTCCTTGCAGCCCAAGGGACTCTCAAGAGTCTTCTCCAACACCACAGTTCAAAAGCATCAATTCTTCAGCACTCAGCTTTCTGTATAGTCCAACTCTCACATCTATACATGACCACTGGAAAAATAATAGCCTTGACTAGACGGACCTTTGTTGGCAAAGTAATGTCTCTGCTTTTTAATATGCTGTCTAGGTTGGTCATAACTTTCCTTCCAAGGAGTAAGCGTCTTTTAATTTCATGGCTTCAGTCAGTATCTGCAGTGATTTTGGAGCTCAGAAAAATAAAGTCAGCCACTGTTTCCCCATATATCTGCCATGAAGTGATGGGACTGGATGCCATGATCTTACTTTTCTGAATGTTGAGCTTTAAGCTAACTTTTTCACTCTCCTCTTTCACTTTCATCAAGAGGCTCTTTAATCCTTCTTCACTTTCTGCCATAAGGGTGGTGTCATCTGCGTATCTGAGGTTATTGTTAGCTTGAGATATCTGAGCTATTCCAAACAGAAAGCAAGCTAACCATTTGTTGTTGTTGCTGTTCAATTGCTAAGTCATGTCTGACTCTGCGACCCCATGGACTACAGCATGCCAGGCTTCACTGTCCTTCACAGACAGAGTTTGTTCCCTCAGAGTTTGTTCAAACTCATGTCCATTGAGTTGGTGATGTCATCCAACCATCTCATCCTCTGTGTCACCCATGTCTCCTGCCCTCAGTCTTTCCCAGCATCAGGGTCTTTTCCAAAGAGTTGGCTCTTTGCATCAGGTGGCCAAAGGATTGCAGCTTCAGCTTCAGCATCAGTCCTTCCAATGAATATTCAGAGTTGATTTCCTTTAGGATTGACTGGTTTGATCTCCTCGTTGTCCAAGGGACTCTCAAGAGTCTTCTCCAGCACCACAGTTCAAAGGCAGCAATTCTTTGGCACTCAGTCTTCTTTAAGGTAACCATTTATATCATGTTTATAGGTGAATAGTAAAAGTGGTTTTGATTCAGTAAATGTTTAGCTTGATTAGTTTAAGTACTTCAAAGACCATATTTAAATTTAGATAACACTGCCTGACTCCAAATGCTTTTCCTTAAAGTTCTCATTGCTGAATTATCACTAACTGATTTCTGGCATCAGACAGCATCAGACAATGCACAAAGAAAAAGTATGGAAAGGCTATAAAAAGACTCCATTTCTCCTGTTAGCTGTATGGCCTAGGGATAAGATATATTGCTATATAAAAACATAGCTAATTAGGAAAAAAAAAGCTAGAGATGATGCAAATTTTCCTTATCTATCAAATTTTAATAATTGCCTTTTCTAATTTTGCCTTTTTATTCACATCTCTTTTAGGTGGCTTGTTTTAAAATGGTAGGCATCATTATTTTAAAACAAAACAGAACAGAATCACTAGACTTTATCAAAGAATCTAAATTCCTCTTTCTGAAAATATTTTTTGAAATGGAAATATATTTTAATCAAATTTTCATGTAATAAGAGTCACAGACTTGTATCACCTCAAAAGATGACTAAGTTCTTTTAAGCTTACTCTAATTTGAGAGGGAAAAAGAAGTGATGACTTTGAACTAAACTTTTAAGTAGCCTGAAAAAATAAGGACACTGATTCCTCTCTTCTCTTCACGTAGGATGGGTCCTCTTTCTTTCTTACAAGATCTCATGATGTTGAAATCTGCTCTCTCAGGTTTTAAACTACTTCCCTTCAGTTTCTGTTCTATTAATAAAACCTTGAATTACTCTGTTGACTAACCATCTTGTCCAAAGTTATATTTCTATATTTAAACTTAAATTATAAACATAATATCACATCCATCTGTTTATTCAACAGCATTCATCTAATGCTTACTGTTTCCCTAATAAAGATATAGACTTGAGCAAGACCTACCTACTACCTTACCTACCTACCAGGTAAGACCTAGTAAAGATATGTTTCCCTTGTAAAGACATAGACTTGAGTAAGGCCTGGAGAAGGCAATGGCACCCCACTCCAGGCAAGAGCTCTTGCCTGGAAATCCCATGGATGGAGGAGCCTGGTAGGCTGCAGTCCACGGGATCGCTAGGAGTCGGACATGACCGAATGACTTCACTTTCACTTTTCACTTCGATGCATTGGAGAAGGAAATGGCAACCCACTCCAGTGTTCTTTCCTGGAGAATCCCAGGGACGGGGGAGCCTGGTGGGCTGCCGTCTCTGGGGTCGTACAGAGTCGGACAGGACTGAAGTGACTTAGCAGCAGCAGCAGCAGCAACAAGACCTACCTCTGTACTCATGGAGCTCATTTGTCTTTGTCAATTATCCTTGTCTAAGTCCTTCCAGAGATACTTGCTCAGCACATTTAGAGTGTGTCCGATAGTCACAGATTGAAGGCATGACTGTTGATTTTCTTTGATCTTCATCACTATGACCCTTGACTCTTCTGGTGATATTTTGCTACCTTCTTGCCATTTACTCAACTGAAAATTAACCAGAATTTAAGGAAAGAGTTTAGACACCACTTTCCAAGGATCTGATAGGCAGTGCATCTCCAGAAATAAGGCTCTGAAATCCTAAATGTTTTCTTCCTCATTCTGCTACCAATTCTTTGTATAACCTCATCAATTTCTTCCACTGCAAAATTCTATTAATAAGTCTGCTGAGAGCTCTTTGAAGATTTGCCAAAACTAAGATCAGCCATAAAAATTTTCCACTTTTGAACAAAGCAGCACAACTAGTTTTATTATAGTAGGGTGACTTTTATCTTCTTTCAAATTGTCTGATACAAAAACTTCATTTTACAAAAATCTAATCAAGGACTAGTTCATTTGCAAATAAATAATGGGCAAAAAGGTCCCAACATCAGATATTCTCATTTTTACATCAGGGGGTCTCTCTGATTTGTATGTAATGAGATATATTTTTTATAGCAAATCACCTTTCCTATTGTCATGCATAGGAATATGCTCCTAGAAGGAAAGAAAATAGGACAATGCCACCCCTACCACACAATATATAATCTACTAGTAATCATTCCATTTTACTTGCTTTTAAAACAGACAATTTAAATATTTTACATTTTTTCCATGTACCAAAGTATACACGTAATTCTTCTATAATGCCTTTTCACTAAGTTAGTCAAATGGCTAAACTATTGAAACTTACAGATTCAATTTAGTATGGGGCATATGTTTAAGTGGAGCACACAATTCCTCCATCCTCAGGGGTCCTCCCTAACTCTGACTTTGAATATTTAAACAGTCAGACTGGTTATGTCATTGCTTCAGTTGTTTGCCAGGCCCTGCTAATTACATTAAAACCACTGGAGATGTGATTTAATCAGCTCACCCATGGCAAATGTTCTATAAAGAATGTGCACTCTCTTTAAAAAAGACTAGGATTCTAGAATTTGGATTATCCAGCCCAGCATTCTACAAGCATCCTTTTAAAAGGTAACTTTGGGAGATGGTATCCAGCCATAACTTGAATTTGTCAAGGGTAAGTCACAATACTGGATGATGGGACTTCCCACTCCAGTGTTGGATAGAGCAAAGTCCTTTCCCAAAAGTAACAGTTGGTGATGGTGGTTTAGCTGCTAAGTTGTATACCCATGTGACCCCATGGACTGTAGCCTGCCAGGTTCCTCTGTCCGTGGGATTCTCCAGGCAAGAATACTGGAGTGGGCTGCCATTTCCTTCTCCAAGTACTAGTTACAGCCCCTGAAAAAACAGAGGACAAGCTTTCCATTTCCTCAAGACTATTTCTTAAATATTTAGAGGCAAGACTATTTCTTAAATATGTGAAGATAATACATGGGCTTCCTTGGTGGCTCAGACAGGGAAGTGTCTGACTGCAATGCGGGAGACCTGGGTTCAATTCCTGGCTTGGGAATATCCCCTGGAGGAAGAAATGGCAACCCACGCCAGTATTCTTGCCTGGAGAATTCTATGGACAGAGGAGCCTGGTGGGCTACAGTCCATGGGGTTGCGAAGAGTCGGACATGACTGAGCGACTTCACTTCACTTCAATACAGGGGTAGAGTCACCCTCCTGGCTTATTACTCTGTTCATTTGGACTTGTCCAGGTGTTCCCAGGTTGTTCAGTGGTAAAGAATCCAGGAGATGCGAGTTCAATCCCTGGGTTGGGAAGATCCCCTGGAGAAGGAAGTGGGAACCCACTCCAGTATTCTTGGCTGAGAAATCCCATGGACAGAGGAGCCTGGCAGGCTACAGTCCATGGGGTTGCAAAAGAGTCAGACAGGACTCAGCGACTGAGCACAGTATTTGCACCAGCTATTGAGAAATGCTGGCTGAGAAAGTTTAAATACCTCAGAGGTGTCCAGTCCACCTTACAATGCGTTAAGGCCAAAGTGGAAGGCAGGAGTGTGGTGTACTATGCAGATCTGCGTGGTTATTGTGAGATTAGGCAGTCAGACAAGGGCAGAAAAGCTCAAGGCTAAAGAAGAGAGGATCTGGGAAGCAAAGGGTTTATAGGCCAGAAAGCCGGGATGTCCTGACAGCAGTTGCTGGTACAGCTACCAGAATGTTTGTGCTTGAATCTTAAATACTCCTGTGGAATTCAAAAGTACTACAAGAGAAAAGTCAGTGGTAAACTATGTTGGGGAGGGTCTTCCCTGACAGTCCAGTGGTTAAGACTCTATACTTCCAATGCAGGGGATTCAGGTTTGAACCCTGGTGGGAAAGCTAAGATCCCACATGCTACATGGCATGACCAAAAAATAAAAATATTAAAACAAGAATAATTTAAAAATATGTTGAGGAAATCTTGATTAAATAGAATTAAATAGGTTACTGTTTAATTGTCAGTCTAATGTACTGGAAATTGTCAGCTTAATGTACTGCGGTAGATTGCCATTCTCCCATAGGAAGGCAGAGAACACTGTTTCAAAACATCTTTAAACCTGAAATCCTGTCTTTTTTGCAGGCAGCTTGGGTCTGTTGACTCATCTTCCTTCTAGATGGCCAGCTTCTCTGGGCTTAAGGGTCTGTAATCATTTCTCACATAATTAAAATAATCGCAAGTTGAAAGGAGACGGAATTATTTTATGCCAACTCACGTGACATGCGAATTTGTATTCTCTGTGATAGTGGTTATAAAGTAGATGTACTTCACTGGTTGATGCCAGGGGCTGGACTGGGTGGGGGATGGGGACGGGGAATGGTGTGTCAGTGTTTAACTGGAACAGAGTTTTAGTTTAGGAAAGTGAAAAATGCGGGAGGTGGATGATGGTGAGTTGTACAACAATGTGAATGTATTTCATGTCATTGAAATGTATGGTTACATAGAGTTAAAATGATATGTTTTATGTGGCTTTTACTACCAAAGGAAAAAAAAAGAAAAAATTAAATAAGTAGAAGTACTTCAGCATCACCAAAGGAACCAGTTACTAAAATAAGGTATTAGGGCCCTCGTTCAGAATCAGCATCTCCAGCGTGGAGACTTGGAGCCTGCTTGTTGAAGTTTCCAGGTGGCTTCTGTTCAGCCAGCCTATTACCGCCATTACATCCACAAGGTCCCAGACAGGTCTTTTGACCGATCCCTAAATAACACACAGTTAGCAACTGAGCCATGTTAGGAGCTGGAATTTCCAAAGATCGAAGTCCCACAGTGCATGTGACATGTTTTGTGGCCTTGGATAAACTTTTTAACCTTCCTAAACTTTGACTTCTCCATATACTTCATTAGACTTTTCCTCATACTGCTTTTCTGAGGATAAACTGAGAAAAAAAGCAAAGTGTCTAGCTTGTTACATGGCATATGCTGAGTGCTGACACGATATTTGGTAGCTATTGTCATTATTATCTTCACAAGTATGTTAAAATTAATTAAATATAGCCAAAGAGGATACATAGTTTGACATAACTTCAAAGCGTTTTTAGTTAAAAGCAGGTGAACCTCCTGAAATCCAGGTATCTCCTCCCTTCTTTGACAAAGGGCAACATTTGTTTCCAAAATAGGAAACAGTCAAATGTTCCAGACAGTTGACTCAAGGCTTTGTTTCCTTTTCTTAGAAGTTAAGCTTTGACTCTGGCAATGGTATAGGTCCAATACAATTTGGAAAAGCTTCTGTATATTATGGGGTGTGTCATTTAACAAAAGCTAAAATTTGTATTTATTAGTGTGTTTCAAGGATCCCACTTAAACAGCCCCTTTGCCAGACGCTGACTTGAGCTTCGGGGCTCTGCCAAACTCAGCATTTGCTTGATTATTTCCATGGTACGAATGGCTGGGAGCTCACCAGGCCCTAAGGCAGTAAATCCCATTTCTGGAAAATGTCAGCCAGGAGAAAAGTCCCTCTTACAGTGGGAACTTGGGCAGCCTGGACTCTGAAAGAGTTTTGTTCCACCACAGTACAGCCAAACTTCTCTCTGATTTGGTAGGCAAGAGTTTTCTCCAACCATCTTTTATTTAGAGTATCCCTTTCAGGTTTCTGCTTTTTTGCAGGGATTTCTTTTCTAACTGCCTGCCTCTCTGTACCCAAGGTCTTAAATTCCTTCATTGCCTCAGTGTTAGAGACACTGTCCATTAGGGTAAATTTCTGGGTCCAGTAACAGTCTTGTTTCTCATCCCACCTTAATCCTTTCCTCTCTTTTTCTGTCCTATGAAGATGTTCCTTTCTTGTATGATTTCTCACTGCAGTTTCCACCTGTCTGCTGATGCAACCCAAAAGATCTTATTTGTTTTTCACATAATTATTGTTCAGTCACTAAGTCCTGTCTGACAGTTTGTGACTGTGAGCTGCAGCAGGTCAGGCTTCCCTGTCCTTCACCATCTCCCAGAATTTGCTCAAACTCATGTCCATTGAGTCAGTGATGCCATCCTACTATGTCATCCTCTGTCACCCCCTTCTCCTCCCTCCTTCAATCTTTCCCAGCATCAGGGTCTTCTCCAAAGAGTTGACTCTTTGCATAAGGTGGCTAAAGTATTGTAGCTTCAGCATCAGCATCAGTCCTCCCTATGAATATTCAGGACTGATTTCCTTTAGGATTGACTGGTTTTATTTAAAAAGTCTTCTCCAGCACCACAGTTTGAAAGCATTAATTCTTTAGTGCTCTCCCTTCTTTATAGTCCAGCTCTCACATCTGTAACATGACTACTAGAAAAACCATAGCTTTGACTATATGGATCTTAATCAGCAAAGTGATGTCTCTGCTTTTTAATACACTGTCTAGGTTTGTCATAGCTTTTCTTCCAAGGAGCAAGCTCCTTTTAATTTCATGGTTGTCGTCATCATCTGTAGTGATTTTGGAGCACAAGAAAATGAAGTCTGTTACGGTTTCCATTTTTTCCCCATCAATTTGCCTTGAGTGATGGCGCTGGATGCCATGATATGAGTTTTAAGCCAGCTTTTTCACAATCTTCTTTCATGAACCTCATGAAAAGACTCTAGTTCCTTTTCACTTTCTGCAGTTAGAATGGTATATCTGCATAGCAGCCCTTTATATATTTGCAGATAGTTGTGGCATTCTATTTCCTTTCTATAGATTTAATATTCATCATTACTCAGTTTACTCAGATTTTGGTAGAAATCAAAGCTCTTTAGAAACTCTTTTTCACTTTACCTTAAAGACAAAGCTTCAAAGCCTGAGGACTCAGACTAAGCAATGTAAATAGACTAGACTATTCCTTCCTTTGTTTTGAATATTGTTAATGCAGTTCTGTTAATGCAGTCTATGATTGAATATACTGATCCATTTTGACAATCCTGCAATCTGTTGACCTCGATTAAGTTTGGTCAAAGAAAGCTCTGCTGTAATACTTGGTAGAATTAGAAGTTCACTTCTCTTGACTGGTTTCAGTAAATTTAAAGAGATTGAAGATACATATTAACTATCTTTTTGCAGTACTTTGGTCAAATTATAGAGAAATAAGCATATTTACAAGTGAAAAATCTGAAATTATTTCAAAGACACCATAATTTACCAGTATTTAAAAAAAAAAAACCTAAAACTTACTAAATGTATTTAAAATGTGGCCAATTTGGCCTTTTCACTTTTATTGGCTCAATTCATAATTTTTGTACAAAGGTCAGAGTTTTGTATTTTCCATTTGGTTTTTAAAAAAGGTTTTTTCATTGTCATGGGCCTTCTTATAATATCTCTAATTTAACATACAAAACAGTCAACCTACTTTTTTTCTGCACAACTTTTCCTCCTGCCAATGAAAATTTAACTCTGTCAAATACTTGGAGATAAACTCAGTTTGATTCAGCAGGTTGTTTCCATTTTTAAAAGTATTAGGTGGTGCAGTTACTGCCATCTGGTGGAGCAATTTAGAGACAAGAAAAATAGAAACGCTTAGTCAAAACATAAAAAATATTGAGAAAGGTAAAATTTCTTCATTGAATCAGTATTCTCATTTAAATGAAGCCATGAAAAATTAATCCAAGACCACATGAAACTTTAATCTGAAAGAAAAAATGGTATTCAGTTATATATCTTCTTCTAGTTATTAATTTACCATCCCAACTGTGTGGTACTTCTTACAATTATAATTCAGATTTGGCTACTTAGATGTGGAGGTAAAAGTCAAGATAATCTTAGTTGAAACGTTTCTACCTTAGAATAGTTTTTGACACTGTGTGTTATTGTTTGTATTCCTTTGTGAATTAGCCTCATTTGGGGTTTTGTTTTTTCTGGATTTTTTTTTATTTTTAATGCTCATCTGAGGTTTACAGGTTGCTCTATTTAACATTCCAGCAGGTCAAAATCACATAAATTTTATATTAGTGTTTCCTCACCTTCTAGTTCTTTTCTGCCCAAGTATTCATTATTCCTTTCCTTTATTCATAAATTGTGAAGGATCTAGTCCCAATTTTATCATCTTCCTGCTAAACATCTCAGACAAGCGTCTGTGCTTTTCTTTCTCAAATTGCACATCTATGTAATAATAGGAATTTGCTTATTTATATTATATGATCTCTTACAATTCTGAAACCCCACTAAGTCATAAACAAATTAAACTGGTTTGACTAGTATAGTTTAACAGATAAGTTCGCATTTACTTGAGTCACTAGAAGCTGGTAGAATTTCCTAGACTTCAATACTAGACTGAACAGGTAGCCTTTCCTTAAATTATACCACATGGACAACTGCTTGGCTTATTATTTAAAATTTATAACACATTCATTGTTTCTTTTATTTGTCAACATAGTAATCCTATATTAGGTTTTGGGGCCTCCAGTAATTGGAGGAAGGCAAGATAGGTAATTTTGGAATATAGAACACTTGATTCTTGGTGGATGTAAGTTCCATCATACTATGATTTCAGCTGTATCTAAAAGTAACCTTACATTGTACTAAAGACATAAGGGGCGGGTTCTGGAACTCTTTTGGCCCAGAAGCTTGAAAAAGGAGACTAGAAATGTAAGAGAGACAAAAAAAAAAAAAAAAAAAGAATCAGGGAAGTAGCAAGGGTAAATTTAACCTATTTTTTAAAATGTGCTGAGAATCCAGTAGTCTTACTATAGGAAGGAAAGAATCTAGAATTTGAAAATTCTAAGAAGCCATGCAGAGGACCAGAGACAGAGAATATATCTGTATATATTCATTCATGATGTATATAAAATATTTACATTTCCAGGTGTCTGAAAAGGAGATTTCTCAAATCTTTTCAGAATGCTGACCTAGGTTTGCATGTTAGGAAACTGTCTGAATCAGGGGAAAGAATCATGGAAAGAGCAGGCAAAACAATCCCCAGGATGCACATATGGTCATGAACAATTGTTGTTGTTGTGTTGTTATTGTTTAGACACTCAGTTGCTCTTTGCAACCCCATGGACGGTAGCCCACCAGGCTCCTCTGTCCATGGGATTCTCCAGGCAGGAATGGTGGGTTGCCATTTCCTTCTCTAGGGGATCTTCCCAACCCAGGGATCAAACCCATGTCTACCGCATTGTCGGGTGGATTCTTTACCACTAAGCCACCAGAGAAGCCTCATGAACAATTAATTTTCCTCAAAACCAGAGTGAGAAATACCTTCACACACAGAGCACTGGATACAGTTTTCAGGAAGTTACTATCTCAGTAGTTGACAAATTAGCCCCAAATTACCCCAAGGAGAATAAACATGAAGAAACCATCACAAAGTGCACATCCTAATCAAACTGCTAAAACCAGTGCTAAAGAGGATATGTTAAAATCATCCAGGAAAAACAAAGACATGTTAAGTATAAAGGAGTGATGGCCAACTTGTCATCAGAAACCACTTAAGCCAGAAGCAAATGGCTGAATATCTTTAAAGAACTTAGAGCAAGAGAAAAATCAACATAGGAAGCCATATCCAAGAAACATTATGTCTTAAAAATAAAATTAAAAAGAAGAATTTTCCCAGACATAAAGCTAAGATAATTTATTAAGATCAGATATTTTCTACAAAAAAAAGGTTAAAATAAATCTTTTAGGAGGAAGGAAAATGTTACCAGAAGTTTGGATCTACACAAAGGAATGGAGAGCATTGGAAACAGTAATTATATGGGAACATTTAAAAGCTTTTGAAAGTATTTTAAAGACTTTAGAAGATAATAGCCTTTTAAAAGCAAAATAGCAGTATATTTTCGAATCTATAACATGTAAAATAAAATATGACAAAATAACACAAAGGCCAGTAAAAGCAGAGAAATGGAAATACACTGTTGTAAGTTCTTATGCTGTACATGATGTTGTATAATATTACCAGAAAGTAGAAGTTTAAGATATATATTGAAAACTTCAGAAATGCAATTAAAACTCCCAAAAGAGTTTAACTAATGAGTCGACAATGTAGATAAAGGGGAATAATCAAAACCAAAATAGCAGGAAAGAGGGAAAAAAATCCCAACTACACACATTAGGTAGGACAAATAGAAAGCAAATAGCTAGAGAGTAAGTTTAAGCATTACTTTAAAAATAATTTCATTAAAATTAATAGTATAATTAAAAGGCAGAGATTGTAAGACTGATATAAAAGCAAGACCCATTCCTAAGCTATCTAAAAAAATGTGGTTTAATTATAAAAGACCAGGTTGTTCATTGTAAAAGGATCAAAAATGAGAGATCATAAAACACTAATCAAAACAAAGCTGTAGTACTTTAATACTAACGTCAAACAAAGTAAACCTTTGAAACAAAGAACATTACCACGGATAAAGAAGATCCATGGTATTGGAACTATCAAAGGAACGTTTCATGCAAGGATGGGCACATAAAGGACAGAAATTGTAAGGACCTAACAGAGGCAGAAAAGATTAAGAAGAGGTGGCAAGAATACACAGAAGAATTATACAAAAAAGATGTTAATGACCTGGATAGCCACGATGGTGTGGTCACTCACCTAGAGTCAGACATCTTGGAGTCTGAAGTCAAGTGGGCCTTAGGAAGCATCACTACAAACAAAGCTAATGGAGGTGATGGAATTCCAGCTGAGCTATTTCAAATCCTAAAAGCTGATGCTGTGAAAGTGCTGCACACAATATGTCAGCAAATTTGGAAAACTCAGCAGAGACTACAGGACTGGAAAAGGTCAGTTTTCATTCCAATTCCAAAGAAGGACAGTGGTAAGAATGATCAAACTATTGTACAGTTCAGTTCAGTTGCCAAGTTGTGTCTGACTCTTTGTGACCCCATGGACTGCAGCACACCAGGTTTCCCTGTCCATCACCAACTCCTGGAGTTTACTCAAACTCATGTCCATCGAGTCGGTGATGCCATCCAACCATCTCATCCTCTGTCGTCTCCTTCTCCTCCTGCCTTCAATCTTTCCCAGTATCAGGTCTTTTCCAATGAGTCAGTTCTTCATATCAGGTGGCCAAAGTATTGGAGCTTCAGCATCAGCATCAGTTCTTCCAAAGAATATCCAGGAGTGATTTCCTTTAGGATTGACTGGTTGGATCTCCTTGCAGTCCAAGGGACTCTCAAGAGTCTTCTCCAACACCACAGTTCAGAAGCATCAATTCTTCAGCTCTCAGCTTTCTTTATGGTCCAACTCTCACAGTTGCGCTCTTTTCACATGCCAGTAAGGTTATGCTCAAAATCCAGCAAGCTAGGCTTCAGTAGTATATAAAATGAAACTTCCAGATGTATAAGCTAGGTTTAGAAAAAGCATAGAAACCAGAGATAAAATTGCCAACATTTGTTGGATAACAGAGAAAGCAAGGGAATTCCAGAAAGACATCTGATTTATTGACTATGCTAGTGTCTTTGACTGTGTGGATCAAACAAACTGGAAAATTATTAAAGAGATGGGAATACCAGACCACTTTACCTGTCTCCTGAGAAAACTATGTACAGGTCAAGAAGCAACAGTCAGAACCTGATATGGAGCAACTGACTGGTTCAAAACAGGGAAAGGAGTATGACAAGGCTGTATATTGTCATCCCGTTTACTTAACTTATATACAGAGTACATCATGTGAAATGCCAGGCTGGATGAAGCACAAGCTGGAATCAAGATTGCTGGGAGACATATCAGCAACCTCAGATACGCAGATGATACCATTATAATAGAAAATAAAGAGGAAATAAAGAGTCTCTTAATGAGGATGAAAGAGGAGAGTGAGAAAGCTGGCTTAAAATTCAATATTTAAAAAGCAAAGATCTTGGCATCCAGCCCCATTACTTCATGGCAAATAGATGTGGAAACAATGCAAATAGTTCCAGACTTTGTTTTCTTGAGCTCCAAAATCACTGTGGATGGCAACTGCAGCCATGAAATTGAAAGATGTCTAGTTCTTGGAAGGAAAGCTATGACAAACCTAAACAGCATAATCAAAAAGCAAAGACATCACTTGCCAACAAATGTCTCTTTAGTCAACACTATGGTTTTTCCAGTAGTCGTTACAGATGTGAGTGTTGAAGCATAAAGAAGACAGAGCACCGAATAATTAAGACTTTTAAATTATGGTGCTGGAGAAGACTCTTGAGAGTCATTTGGACTGCAAAGACATCAAACCAGTAGTCAATTCTATAGGAAATCAACCCTGAATATTTATTGGAAGTACTGATCACGAAGCTCAAGCTCTAATACTTTGGCCTTGTGATGTGAAGAACTGACTCATTGAGAAAGGCTGTCATGCTGGGAAAGACTGAAGGCAAAAGGAGAAGAGGGCTGCAGGGGATGAGATGATTAGATAGCAACACTGATTCAATGGACATGAATTTAAGCAAACTCTGGGTGATGATGGACAGGGAAGCTTGGAGTGCTGCCATCCAGGGGGTTGCACAGAGTCGGACACTATTGAGCGACTGAACAACAGCATCAAAAGAAGGTCATTTCCTAGTGATAAACTATCAGATTATTGAAATATGTGCTAAGTTGCTTCAGTCATGTCTGACTCTTTGTGACTCTAAGGACTGTAACTTGCCAGGCTTCTCAGTTCATGGGGTTCTCCAGGCAAGAATACTGGAGTGGGTTGCCATGCCCTCCTCCAGGGGATCTTCCCAACACAGGGATGGAACCAGTACCTCTTACGTCTAACTGCATTGGCAGATGGGTTCTTTACCACTAGCACCATCTGGAAAGCCCGGTCTACTCTAATAAACAGTTTTAAAGTACACAAATTAAAAAAAAAAAAGAAAAAACCCAGTAGAACAAAAAATAGAACTATCCACAATTATATTTGGATATAATAACATTCTATTCTCAATAATTAATAAGAAACAGAAAGAAAATCATTGTAATGCACCACATTAACAGACTAAAAATTAGAAATCATATGATCATCTCAATAGGTGCAGAAAATCATTGGACAAAATTCAACACCATTTAGAGAAAGGATTCTTACCAAATCTAGGACAAGAATGAAATTTTTTCAACCTGATAAAGGGCATCTACAAAAAACCCTAAAGCTAACATCAAACTTAATGGAAACTTTATATGGAAATGCAAACAATTGCAAAGAGTCAGAAAATTAAAAATGCATACACACAAAGTTAAAGAACTCACACTACCTGGTTTTAGGACTTAACCCTAAAGCTCTAGTAATCAAGATAGTATGCTTTTTGGATAAATAAAGACAGGAATGGATGTGACAGTGTGGGGTACATGTATAAATCAAATTGATATCCAACAAAAGTGCCAACTGATTTTCAACAAAGGTAGCAAGGTGATTCAGAGAAGGAAAAGATCTTTTCAACAAACGATGTGGAAAAAAAAGATAGCTATATATAAAAAATAATAGAGAGATAGAGACAGAAATTAAACCTCAGTTCTCAGCTCTTACCACACATTTACAAAATTCAACACAAAATTGATTTCAGACTGATTTTTGAAGTTTGACTCTTCAAAAGACACTGTTAGAGCAATGAAAAGAAAAACTAGAGATTAGGACAAATATTTATAAAGCACATATTCCATGAAAGCATTATATACAGAATATGTAAAGCATTCATACTACTCAATAACAAAGCAAATAACCAAGTAAAAAATGAGGGTTGAAGCAAACACTTCACCAAAGACACAAAAGTGAAAATATTTTCAACACCACTAGTTATTAAGCAAATTTAAACCATATTTAACTTCATGGCTGCAATCACCATCTGCAGTGATTTTGGAGCCCAAAAAAATAAAGTCTGACACTCTTTCCACTGTTTCCCCATCTATTTGCCATAAAGTGATGGAATCAGATGTCATGATCTTAGTTTTCTGAATGTTGAGTTTTAAGCCAACTTTTTCACTCTCCTCTTGCACTTTCATCAAGAAGCTTTTTAGTTCTTCTTCACTTTCTGCCATAAGGGTGGTGTCATCTGCATATCTGAGGTTGTTGATATTTCTCCCAGAAATCTTGATTCCAGCTTGTGCTTCCAGCCCAGCGTTTCTCATGATGTACTCTGCATAGAAGTCAAATAAGCAGGATGACAATATACAGCCTTGATGTACTCCTTTTCCTATTTGGAACCAGTCTGTTGTTCCATGTCCAATTCTAACTGTTATGACCAACCTAGATAGTACATTAAACAGCAGAGATATTACTTTCCCACAGTGGTCCATCTAGTCAAGGCTATGGTTTTTCCAGTGGTCATGTATGGATGTGAGAGTTGGACTGTGAAGAAGGCTGAGCGCCGAAGAATTGATGCTTTTGAACTGTGGTGTTGGAGAAGACTCTTGAGAGTCCCTTGGACTGAAAGGAGATCCAACCAGTCCATCCTAAAGGAGATCAGTCCTGGGTGTTCATTTGAAGGACTGATGCTGAAGCTGAAAGCCCAATACTTTGGCCACCTCATGAGAAGAGCTGACTAATTGGAAAAGTGACCCTGATGCTGGGAGGGATTGGGGGCAGGAGGAGAAGGGCACGACAGAGGATGAGATGGCTGGATGGCATCACTGACTCGATGGACATGAGGTTGAGTGAACTCCAAGACTTGATGATGGACAGGGAGGCCTGGTGTGCTGCGATTCATGAGGTCACAAAAAGTTGGACATGACTGAGTGACTGAACTGAACTGAACTGAACTGAAGATAGCACTAGATTACAAAGTGCTAAAACTAAAAAGACTGCCAATACATAGGTGATAAAAATTGACAAAAGCCATTGAATTGAAAATCTGAGATTTGTACATTTTATTGAAAATCATATTCTTAATATAAAAGTGGCTTTTTAAGGAACTTTCATAATTACCAAGATGTTAAGTTGGAAAACAATAAGAATGGGAAAGACTAGAGATTTCTTCAAGAAAATTAGAGATACCAAGGGAATATTTTATGCAAAGATGGGCTCAATAAAGGACAGAAATGGTATGGACCTAAAAGAAGCAGAAGATATTATTAACAAGAGGTGGAGAGAATACACAGAAAAACTGTACAAAAAAGATCTTCATGACCCAGATAATCACGATGGTGTGATTACTCACCTAGAGCCAGAAATCCTGGAATGTGAAGTCAAGTGGGCCTTAGGAAGCATCACTATGAACAAATCTAGTAGAGGTGATGGAATTCCAGTTGAGCTATTTCAGATCCTGAAAGATGATGCTGTGAAAGTGCTGAACTCAATATGTCAGCAAATTTGGAAAACTCAGAAGTGGCCACAGGACATGAAAAGGTCAGTTTTCATTCCAATCCCAAAGAAACGCAATGCCAAAGAATGCTCAAACTACCACACAATTGCACTCATCTCACACACTAGTAAAGTAATGCTCAAAATTCTCCAAGCCAGGTTTCAGCAGTATGTGAACTGTGAACTTCCAGATGTTCAAGCTGGTTTTAGAAAAGGCAGAGGAATCAGAGATCAAATTGCCAACATCCACTGGATCATGGAAAAAGCAAGAGATTTCCAGAAAAACATCTATTTCTGCTTTATTGACTATGCCAAAGCCTTTGACTGTGTGGATCACAATAAACTGGAAAATTCTGAAAGAGATAGACATACCAGACCACCTGACCTGCCTCTTGAGAAACTTGTATGCAGGTCAGGAGGCAACATTAGAACTGGGCATGGAACAACAAACTGGTTCCAAACAGGAAAAGGAGTACATCAGGGCTGTATATTGTCACTCTGCTTATTTAACTTCTATGCAGAGTACATCATGAGAAACACTGTGGTGGAGGAAGCACAAGCTGCAATCAAGATTGCCGGGAGAAATATCAATAACCTCAGATATGCAGATGACACCACCCTTATGGCAGAAAGTGAAGAAGAACTAAAGAGCCTCTTGATGAAAGTGCAAGAGAAGAGTGAAAAAGTTGGCTTAAAGCTCCACATTCAGAAAACAAAGATCATGGCATCTGGTCCCATCACTTCATGGCAAATAGATGGGCAAACAGTGGAAGCAGTGTCTGGCTTTATATTTTTGGGCTCCAAAATCACTGCAGATGGTGATTGCAGCCATGAAATTAAAAGACACTTACTCCTTGGAAGGAAAATTATGACCAAACTAGACAGCATATTAAAAAGCAGAGACATTACTTTGTCAACAAAGTCCATCTAGTCAAGGCTATGGGTTTCCAGTAGTCATGTATGGATGTGAGTGTTGGACTATAAATAAAGCTGAGGGCCGAAGAATTGATGCTTTTGAACTGTGGTGTTGGAGAAGACTCTTGAGAGTTCCTTGGACTGCAAGGAGATCCAACCAGTGCATCCTAAGGGAGATCAGTCCTGGGTGTTCATTGGAAGTTCTGATGTTGAAGCTGAAACTCCAGTACTTTGGCCACCTGATGCAAAGAGCTGACTCATTTGAAAAGACCCTGATGCTGGGAAAGATTGAGGTGAGGAGGAGAAGGGGACGACAGAGGATGAAATGGTTGGATGGCATCACCGACTCAATGGACAGAGATTTGTGTAAACTCCGGGAGTTGGTGATGAATAGGGAGGCCTGACGTGCTGCAGATCATGGGGTCGCAAAGAGTTGGACATGACTGAGCGACTGAACTGAACTGAGTTGAAAAAAGCTGCTTTAGCCATGTATGTCTAAAAAGAGAACTCCTCCCATTTCAATGTATTTCAGTGTTTCTCTGCATTAATATTAGTGGTAGTAGAGTAGAGCAGTATCGTATCAGCACACATAGTAAAGAGAGAGTGCTTTGTTGTTCAGTCACTGAGTCATGGTATCTGACTCTTTGCTGCCCCATGGATTGCAGCATGTCAGGCAGAGACAGGCTTCTCTGTCTTACACCAACTCCCAGAGTTTGCTCAGACTCATATCCATTGAGTCAATGATGCCATCCAGTCATCTCAATTCTGTCACCCACTTCTCCTGCCCTCAGTCTTTCTCCAGCATCAGGGTCTTTTCCAATGAGTTGGCACTTCGCATCGGGTGGCCAAAGTATTGGAGCTTCAGCTTCAGCATCAGTCTTTCCAGTGAATATTCAGGGTTGATTTCCTTTAGGATTGACTGTCCAAGGAACTCTCAAGAGTCTTCTCCAGCACCACAATTCAAAAACATAAATTATTTGGTGCTCAGCTTTCTTTATGATCCAACACTTACATCTATACATCAGTTCAGTTCAGTCACTCAGTCGTGTCTGACTCTTTGCGACCCCGTGAATCGCAGCATGCCAGGCCTCCCTGTCCATCACCAACCTCTATACATGACTACTGGCAAAACCTTAGTTTTGACTCTATGGACATTTGTCAGCAAAGTGATGTCTCTACCTTTTGGTACTCTGTCTATGAGTACTTTGAGTCCATATAAAATAAGTCCTCCTATCTTCCTTGATGATTTAATCAGTTCTGTTACTGGTTCTGACTTATGTGAAATATTCTTATTATAATTGGGGTTGTGGACATTTCCAAGGTGAGCATGATAAATACAGAAATCCTTATGCTGCTGATAAAATGTCCATTCTATCATAAAATAATGCCACAAGGAAGCAATGTTAATTTTAACTTTTCCTTTTCAAAGGATAAATAAGCCTGTCATTTAAGAGAAAAAGAAATACTTGATGCAAGTAACAGAAAACTCACTATATTACATATTATTCAGTTCACTAATTAGTGTCCCACTCTTGCGACCACATGGATGGTAGTCCAGCAGGCTCCTCTGCCTATGGGATTTTCCAGGCAAGAATATTGGAGTGGGTTGCCATTTCCTTTTCCAATTATTCAGTTGTAGCTCTTTAAATTGTTTTTATTTTTATTTGTCCCCTAGAATAAGAAATGCATGAAGTTAGAATTCCAAGACTGGTAAAGAGTTTCCATGATGCCACTCGAGGCCCTGTAATCAGATTCTTCATGTTTGTATCCTCAGGGTTAATCCAAGGCTGTCTATCTATACCATCATATCAGTGTTCCGTGCAGGAGGAATTGAAAGTGCAAAGAGTCAAAGGTCTTTGTCAGCCTGCTTTTAAAGGGTTTTCTGAGAAGCACACATGACTTCTGCTTACATCTCATTAGCCAAGAAAATGTCACTGGCCACACATACTTGCAAAGGAGGCTGGGAATTTTTTTAATGAAGAAAAATTGATATCATGGAAACAATTGGGATTGTGATGATGTAGAATAAAAGGCAATGGATAGTTAACAGGCAACAAAGTGTCTGTTACGGGATCTCCTTACTGCAATCAGTGGACAGCTTTTATTGAACGGCTGTCTCATACTAAAGATATTCTATCTGTATACACAATTTTAACCCAATTAGGTTTTGGATCTTTACAGATCTGGTGAATAATCTGACTATTTTTTACAATGATTTCTGCTTTTCTTTGGTGTAAATTTTGAAGAAAAATTGAGAGAATGCTTTCCTTAGTTGTGGAATGGCTGAAGCCTCTTTCCATCTAGTACAAAGATTGTATTCCTTCAGATACTCCTTATCTTGACCTATAAAACATTAAAAAAGAAGGTTTTCTTTTCTTGGATGGATCAGGTTACCCCTCCTGAAGTATTTTTAATATATGTCTGAATTGTGCCTACTCAAAATGCTGATTCACCCAAAAAAACTGCACAAACACCAATTTATCTAACATTACTTTAAAAAAAACGAACATAAGAGTACTTGGTAAACAGCATCCTGGAATGCTCATCAATGAGAATTTTAATCTAACATAATTGCTTACTTTGTCTCCAAAAAGATTTAATTTGTCAGTCAATGGGTTGTGAAGTAATTCCTTTACTTTAAGGATGATAAACATTTTCAAAAACAACTTTAATTTTGAGAAAAAATATAGATACATTTAGAAACAATGAGGAGTACAGAAGCATTGCTGCCAACTGTATAAAGTGATGATAAAAGAGAAGCCTAGAAAATCTCGATTTTATTATTTATTCCTCTACTCTGATTTTATAAGAATTTGCTTTGACTCTACATAATGTCAAAAACATCCAGATGCAGAATAAAAAAGGGTTTTGATATATTTTAGACATAGCTTTCATCTATCTGCACTTCAATTTTCTCCATACTGAGAAAAGAAGTGCTTCTTACCCACTGTGAAGAGATGAGGAGATTTTCCTTTAAAGTTTGAATTATTTAGCCAAATTGATACCATTGCATGAACAATATACAACTTCACCATGGGAAAAGGGATTATATTGCCATTAGTTTAAGACCACTTCTCTTCCTGTTCAAAAACAAAAGCAACTTCCCAACTGAAACAAGCTTGGAGCAGTTGTAAGAGATTCAACCTGGAGTCAATGAAAAGAAAAACAAAGGGAGATAAAAATGAATACTTATTGAGTATGCTAGTGATATGCTAGACTCTTTCAGGTACCTCATATATGGAAGGCTGATTTAGGAGTCAGAAAATCTAGTGTTAAGAGCTAGTTCTAACATTCGGTAAGTATGAAATGCTGGACAAACACACATCTATGCCTGGGACTCATATTTCTTAGTTACACATGAAGATGTAAGCCTCATACCTACATTAAAAGATAAAGGATCAGTGCATTTTCCAGTGAATCTTCTTTCTCAAAGGGAAACATGGATATAGTGCTGAGTCAAAATAACTTCTTTTGTGATCTAATGTATTCATGAAAATGATTCATATTCTTTAGGAAGAATCTGACTGGGCCTCTCAAAACAAGATATCACTTGGGGTTTCATAGCTGAGCTGAACTTTTTGACTGACACCTTGACCTAAACCCTAACCCCTAGAAAAACTCCATAAACTCCTACGAGGCTAAAGTACAGGCTTAAGGATTGACTAGTTGACCCAGTAGACCAATAGTTTTGCCAGTTGATTAAATAATAATTATATTTGCTGTTTACTCAGCAGATACTCTTTGGCTGGGCTCTAAGATTTTCATGTATTATTGCAAATCTGCAGGACAAATCCTCAAAAATGGGTATTAGTTGGGTAGCTCAGATGGTAAAAAGTCTTCCAGTAATGCGGGAGACCTGGGTCTGATCCCCAGGTTGGGAAGATCCCATGGAGGAGGAAATGGCAACCCACTCCAGTATTCTTCCCAGAAGAATCCCATGGACAGAGGAACCTGGCGGGCTAGAGTCTGTGGGGTCTCAAAGAGTTAGACACGACTGAGTGACTAACACTTTCATTAGAGGAAGCCAATTCTCATGGAGGTAAAGGAACGGCCTGTGGCCAGGTAATTGTTAGATCCCAGAGATGATACTGAAACCCAGATCACCAGACTTCAAAACCTTTTTCATATGCTCAGGCCTCAGTCATCTCCTAAATTTGGAGGGGGTGCTGGGTTCCTAACAAGCCATTTTTCATATAGCACTACTTTTGGCTAAAATGGAATTCCTTAGCATTTCCAATGAAGTATAAAACTTTTGGAGAATTCTAGAAGTAGGTAATAAACTATACAAGAGGAGAGTGTTTAGAGAAATACAAGGCAAAGAATTATAGATGGGTTAGCATTTGAGTTGAGCGAGGAGTCTTGGCAGATGGGATGAGGAGCGGAGGCAGATGGGAATACTGGATTTGTTCAGGAGACACTGAGCTGTCCCTACCCACAGAAGTGCAGAGGGAGTTGTAACTGAGTTGGGCAATAATTTTCAAAGAAGAATGTAAAGCCAGACTTGATATGTGCTGATTATGTCCCAAGCCCTCCACTAGATTCTTCATAGTTAACATTTCAAGGCCCTTTGGATAGGGGTGAAGGGTGTCAAGACAAAGAGATTGTATTGTGTTTGAATTATTTGATGATGAGGATCCACTGAAGTCTTTTGAACAGAATGGAACCAAATTAGTGCCAGGTATTAGAGAGGTTACTCCATCAGTCCTCTGCTAAATACATTAATCATACAGGGGGAAAGTTGAAAGGAGACATGTTAAAGCTAAACAGAACCCTAATCCAGGGACACATATGAATACATTGGTTACACACATGCTTTTCTCTACTCCACCTCTCAAGCACTAATTTTCATTTTTTTCGTTTTCAGAGTTCATTTATTTTGATTTATGAAAATATTTTAATGAATAACAATAGCTATGAGTGCCTTATCTACATTTCTTTTGCTGTATATAAAGGTATCTTGTTAGTCTTACTTGATAGAAATGGAAACTGAAATTTAGACAGATGAAGGCAGATGCCCACAACCATATAACTGGTGCTAGTGCTGGTATTTGTACTTATCTGTGAATCCAGAGACTGTTCCCAACCACTGTGGTACTAAAGAACAGACCAAGTAAAGAAATGCCCTGCCATTTTGGAGAAAACCTTCATTTCTTTTTTAGAGATTGAAAAATTTGCTTTGAGGCTTGGATAGTAAATGAGCTAACATAATGAATGTTAAGAGCGTGTGTAACATTAGTCAGACGGTTGGCGATAACTCTTTAGGTAGATAGCCAATGAGACCGGCACACTAAGAAGGAAGAAAGCTTTAAAGTTCTATTTAAAGGAGATCCAGTAAGAATCACTGTGAAAAGAGGTGGGGATAAATGTATCAGTGAAGCACAGCAAATACCCACTGGGCTTCCAAGATTAAGATCCAGCTGAAAGAGCTGGGGAGAATTATGGAGAGATCTCTGTGCCAGTACCTGGGTGGTGCTACAGTGTGGCAAGATAAGGCGAGAACTGCATTGAAGGGACTGACTCATTCTGCTCCCCAGTGCAGCTATTCTGAGCTTGAAGATAAGATTTAATCATTAAACTCAATTTGCTGTTAAGGTGACTGGTTGGGAGGCCAGGATAATTGCAACTGATCTTAAGTCTCAGTGTATAATAGTCTCTTAAGTGGCATTATCCAGAGTGTCTGCGGTTACATGGAGACTTGTGGAGGCCAAACTGTTCCCATTTAGTTCCCATACCTGCAATCGATCAGAGTGTTTGTTTCAGGTGTCTAGGGCTTCCTTGATGGTTCAGATGGTAAGAATCTGCCTGCTAATGCAGGAGCTCCGGATTCAATCGGTTGGGTTGAGAAGATCCCCTGGAGAAGGGCATGGCAACTCACTCTAGTATTCTTGTCTAGAGAATTCCTTGGACAGAGGAGCCTGGCAGGCTACAGTCCAGGGAGTCACAAAGAATCATACACGACTGAATAACTAACATACACGCACATGCATGGGATGGCTGCATGTAGGTGAAATCATCGGTCCAGTTTCTGGGTCTATGATACTGAAGATCAGTTTATCACTCGGTTCAATTTCACTGAGTCTGTTCATGCTACCCAAATGCACAGGAGGCTGATTTATAAACCAGGTTTCAGCTATTAATTTTAAAGTTCTAAATCCTGTTTGGAATTATTCAGAATAGAAATAATAGGAGACTGAGTGGTAACGTGGAGAGAACAGATGGTCTAGAATTAGACAAAATGACTTCAGAGAACCTAGTTTAGCTACATGACCTTGAACAACATCTTAACAGCTCTGAGTTGCAGTTGCCTCTGAGAAATAGAAATGATGTTATACCATAAAGTTAGTTTGGTTCTGGAATACTCAGCTCAAAGGCAAAGGGCACTGGTCAGGAGAAATATTGCAAGCTGCTAAGGCTGACCCCAGCAATCACAGCTGGATGATCCAACACACAGAATCTCCCCAAAAGAAGCTTTCCAGGAGCAGGTTAGACTAGCATGTTACCAAGAGTCTCAATTTGGAGACTGGGCGTTATTAGTTTCAAAAGTGAAAGTTAGTCACTCAGTCATGTTTGACTCTTTGCATCCCCATTGTCTGCAGCCCACCAGGCTCCTCTGTCCAGGGAATTCTCCAGGCAAGAATGCTAAAGTAGGTTGCCATTCCGTTCTCCAGGGGATCTTTCTGACACAGAGATCAGGACTCCTGCATGGCAGGCGGATTCTATACCAACTGAGCCACAAGACTCAAAGGATGTCTCCATTGTGGAAAACCTTAGAATATGATATCTTTTACCCCAAAGTCTGGAATTGTCAAGATGGTAAATCACGCCTCTGATCAAGTGGCATTGGTTTCAGGATCTGACCCCATTAATAGAAGAAGAGTGGTAACATGATACAGGGTAGCCAGGGCAATTTCAGATGGAGTTCTGTGCACTGAGCCATCCCTTATTAGGGGAGGAGAGCCCCTGGTGCCTCTGCTCCAAGTCCTAACATTCCATTTCAATTCCTGCTGTGTGATGGAAGCAATTCTTTTAACAAAACATCTATTGAAATAAGATTTTTTTTTTTCAGAAAGAAATTCATAGTGTATCTTTAATCTTGTTTTTTGTTGGATTCAATTTCTGAGAACAACCTTTTAACCTTCTCCCTTGATTCTGAAGATGGTCCTTACATCAAATTGGTGACTCCCTGCTTCCTGGCCATGGTTTCCAAGAAGTGTTTTGGTGACAACTTTGGGTTAAATTAATTATTGTTGTCAGTATAAATGGAAGCACAGTTGACAGGCATTCAGAAGTGTCACTTATGATTTTGTTGTACAAGAAACAGTGATTAAGTTTAACCAAAGTTTCTGGTATAACTCTGCCCCAAATAGTCTGTCTCTGTTCAACAAGTAAGTTCGTTTTTATATGTTCCGATGTGATGGTTGGAGAAGGCAATGGAACCCCACTCCAGTACTCTTGCCTGGAAAATCCCATGGATGGAGGACCCTGGTAGGCTGCAGTTCATGTGGCCGCTGAGGGTCGGACACGACTGAGCAACTTCACTTTCACTTTTTACTCTCATGCATTGGAGAAGGAAATGGCAACCCACTCCAATGTTCTTGCCTGGAGAATCCCAGGGACTGGGGAGCCTGGTGGGCTGCCGTCTATGGGGTCGCACAGAGTCGGACACAACTGAAGTGACTTAGCATAGCATAGCATGTGATGGTAGCCAAACATATTTGTTAGAATAAAAGTTACCTATTTGACCACATTGACGACAGAAATATTTTATACCTAAATTAGTATCCAGGTTTTAGAAACTCAGAAAAGAAGGTTAAGGAATAAGTAACCTGGCCAATAGGTTAGAACAAAAGTAAAGTATATCATACTTCAAAATTTAAGCATAAGACTGAATTTTTGTAGATCTCTTGTACATACTCAGAGATTTTTTTGGTGATTTCGAATGTCTCAAGTAATTTGCATCTGGTTTTACGCTAGTATTCCCTGAAGTTGGGAGACTTGTATGTGCTGTGCTTAGTTGCTTAGTCATGTCTGACTCTTTGTGACCCACTGGACTGTAGCCCACCAGGTCACTCTATCCATGAGGATTCTCCAGGCAAGAATACTGGAGTGGGTTGCCATGCCCTCCTCCAGGGGATAGAGAAAGTTAATACAACATCACAAAAAGATAAATATAAAACTGAAAACTGCTCAAGCATGTCCCAATAATTTGCTGCTGCCAATGAACCAAGGTAAAAGCAATTCTTTCTCGTCATCACTGTAATTTGAATGATACATTCACTGGCCAAAAAAATTGTGCATCTGTTTTTTTTTTTTTTTGAAGATTCCAGCACATCAAATAGAAGAAGCTATTAATTACTTGGCGGTACATTAGTCTATTGGTGGATTAACATGCTTAATCATGCATACTTTTCCCACTTCAATTCCTAAAGCAATAAAGAAATATCAGTAATAATAAAATAGCTTCAAAATACATAGCTTCATATAAAAAATAGTTTCCATGTGTGCAATAGATCGTCTGCTGTTTGTGCTAGCTATACTGCGTTATTCCAGAGGAGAAATGAGCACGATAGGACGAGACTGTGGGCTGAAGCAAGATAGGAGAAACCTGAGTAGAGGAGCAAGATTTCTTCCTTCTTCCTCCCTCTTGGGAAGGGACCAGAAGCCTCAGTGAATGAATATGTGACAATCTGGAATCCCTGCTCAAGTGTCATGACCGTAGGTGTTGGCACAGCCCTCAATCCTTTGCGGGAGAGGTCTTCTCAGGGTCGTGTGGAGCCTGCCAGGTTCTTAACAAGGAAGGATGGTACAAACTGATACTGAGAACCGTGCAAGCTGATACTGAGAACCGTGAGAAGAGTTCCAATAGAGATGGGCAGGAAGAAGAAAGACATGATGGCCTCAGCTCCTCAAATCAGCTAGCTATCCCCCCCAGGACTGGTCTCTAATCCTACAGAAAGATAGATAGTCCGAGAAAGCAAAGGATCTCAGAAGAAGGACCATTGAGGATGGTTCCATATACGAAGCTGGGTAGATGGGGAGACATAGACTGATGCCCATAGAATAAAATTCCTTTCTGAATCTCCAGGAATATTTCCAGATCCATGGTGCTCATTTATACCAAGGGCCCACATCCCAGTGGCCTAGTGCCTGAGTGGTAGATTCTAGAACAGGCATCTAGGTCCAGGTTACTGTGTTGGAGAAGCCTCTTGAGAGTCCCTTGGACTGCAAGGAGATCAAAGCAGTCAATCCTAGAGGAAATCAGTCCTGACTATTCATTGGAAGGACTGATGCTGAAGCTACAATCCTTTGGCCAACTGATGAGAACTGACTCACTAGAAAAGACCCTGATGCTGGGAAAGATTGAAGGTGGGAGGAAAAGGGGATGACAGAGGATGAGATGGTTGGATGGCATCACTGACTCGATGGACATGAGTTTGAGTCCAGGAGTTGGTAATGGACAGGGAAGCCTGGCATGCTGCAATCCATGGGATCACAAAGAAAATCTTTATATGACTTTTCTGTTCTTACTGCTTTTGGTCCCAAAGAAAAGTATAGCGTATGTTCTCTTCCTCCTGTCCTTGGGGTGGATTTCTTAAAACCTAAGTGTGCAACTTGTCAGGTAGGAAGGAATTTTTATTGCAACCAATACATCTGCATCATTGTCCTTGAGATATGAAATAGATCATATTTTTTCTCTTATTCAAAGTGTGTGTGTGTATGTTAGTCATTCAGTTGTGTCTGACTCTTTGTGACCACATGGACTGTAGCCCACCAGGCTCCTCTGTCCTTGGAATTCTCCAGGCAAGAATACTGGAGTGGGTTGCCACTCCATTCTCCAGGGAGTATTCCCAAGCCAGGAATCAAACTCAGGTCTCCTGCATTGCAGGTAGAGTCTTTACCATCTGATCCACCAAGGAAACCCCATATTCAAACTAGATGATGCTAAACCTTTATCCCACCTGTTGCAAGAGTATCTTTTTTCTCTTCCTGAAATCTCTTTTGTGACAACTGCGACAACCTCAGGAATGCATTATAGTCTATTTAATTTTAGTCAGGCCATTTACTGTTCTAATTTTTACTATATTGCTGCCATATAAGGTCACCAAAACTCAGATGGTCCTGCCATCCTAATATCTAACTTGTCTACTGAAGAGTAATCTGCCTTGAACAGAGGTAGCACCTCAACACTGACCTGGGAACTCTGTAAAATGGTGCAATTCCTGGACTCTCTTGAGGTACATTCTCTGCTGAGGTATGTCCAACCATAGGAATAGGGTATAACATGTATTTGGATGTGTTATTATCTTAGGGCCTCTGTAACAAATGATAGCAAACTGTAGCTCAGAATGAAAGACATTTACCAGGAATTCCCTGGTGGCTCAGAGGTTAAAGCGTCTGCCTGCAATGTGGGAGACATGGGTTCCATCCCTGGGTTGGGAAGATTCCTCTAGAGAAGGGAAAGGCTATCCACTCCAGTATTCTGGCCTGGAGAATTTCATGGACTGTATAGTCCATGGGGTCACAAAGAGTTTAGACATGACTGAACTTCACTTTCACTTAATCTGGTATGGATTCACATTAACTTGATTATATCACAAAGACTTTATTTCCAAATAAGGTCAAATTTACAGGTATCAGGGATTAGAACTTAACACATCTTTTGGGGAGACACAATTCAATCCATTACAGTCCAACTTCTGGTCTCCCAAAATTCATATCCTTCCCACAAGCAAAATACAGTCATCCCATCCCAACATCTCCAAAATCGTAACCTTCCAGCACTGGATAATTTGGTACTTATCCCCTCCCCAAAACCACCCCACCCAACCTCTCCCTCCGCCCACTGCCCCACCATGTGGAGTACTGCAGTCATTAGTGGTATGGACTCGGGCTCACACTTCTATTACTTAGGTCTTTGATTCTACACACACACACACACACACACACACACACACACACACACACACACACACTGTATTTCCCCCATACATACACACACTGATGTTTCCCCCAAGTACAAATTGAAATATTGAATATCACAACTAGTGATTAGAAGCATCTATGAGGAGAGAGTGGGAACAAACTAGAGGAGAGATAAGTGAGAGAGAACCCTCTGTTCACAGAGAGTAGATTTTCTTTAATGTCCTCAGTGCAGGTTACTCTCAGTTTTGCATGATCCCAGTCCTCTGAACCAAGAAGTGCCATGCCTGGCAATCCTGTGGCTATTTCAAAGGAAGGTGAGCCCTCCCATGTGGTCTGGACACACAACCTGCCTTTCTGTTTAAACGGGACCCACCTCCCTCTGACACTGTGCTCTGACTCCCACTTGGGGAACCCCTGGCCCTTCTGTGCTCCTTTGCCAGCAATTGCATTTGGGCTTTAACTTTCCTTCTCATTTGCATCCTGTTCTGCTGTTCTATCCTCTGATTTAGTCCATAACTTCAGCTCCATAAAAAAAGAATTTCATTGATTTCCTGAAATCCTGCCTCTTCCAGATAGACAGCCCAATTCAAATGGTTCTTTTTGGCATGGCACCCTCTTTCCACATCTGCTCACGCAGCCTGATAAACTTTTCCCTGGATACTGAATTAACCTCTTAAATTGGATGCTAGCCTAACTATAGGCTTCTGAGAGGCATGTCTATATTCTAAATAAGTTGAGAAGTTAAAGAACATGCTGAAAAAATCTTAGCCCAGTTGAATTAAGGAATTAATTTCCTTAGGGGCTTCCCTGATGGCTCAGCATGTGAAGAATCTGCCTGCAATACAGGAGACACGGGAGATGAGGTTTAATCTCTGAGTGGAGACTGTTCCCTGGAGGAGGAAATGGCAACCCACTTCAGTATTCTTGACTGGGAAATCCCATGGAGAGTGGAGCCTGGTGGGCTATAATACAAAGGGTCACAAAGAGTTGGATGGACATGACTGAGTGACTGAACACACACACACAGAGTTTCCTTAATCATTGAGCTCAGCACTGTCTAATATAACTTTCTGTGAAGATGAGAATGTTCTATTTCTTTACTGGCCAATTCAGTAGTTATGAGCCACATATGATTATGGACTACTTGAAGTGTAGCTGTGAGCTGAAGAGCCAAGTTTCTAATTTTATTAAATGTTAATTAATGTGTGTTTAAATTTAAATAGCTATATGTGGTTAGTGATTACTGGATTGAACAGCACAGGCCAACTCTAATCCTTTATATTCTGTGGCAGAACCACAGTTAAACATTCAGGAACAAATGATCAGATTAAATTTATTTGTTACGGTAAAAACTTTATAGGATCATAAAAGAAAAGCAAAAAAAGGAAAAAGAAAATAAGGTGATGAAAACTTGGATATCAGAGTATAGCCAAATCACTCCAGGGCAATATGACCAAGGTTCATCATCATTTATGCTGTGTTGGAGACTGATACACCCATCTTTCTAGTTCCAAGCATACTTTAAGAGCTATAGAAAATCTGACAAAGGGTGAAAATTTTTGAAGCATATTTAGCTAAGTTTTCCAGAAGCCTGATGAGATCCTGGAGAAGCGGAGGACCAAGACTTTCCTGTTGTGTAACTCAGCCACTTGAGCTGCTATTGCAGCCGTTTAACAGACAGATTAAGGAATTATCTTGGCATTTTGAAATTGTCTCTTTTAATTTCTCTGAGTCCAATTTAGTGTTTTCTTCAAAATAAATGGCCTCATTAGCATTCAAGTGCAAAATGTTACTCAGACTTTAAAAATAGAAGATGTCAAAGTTGGGGTAATGTATCTGATTGGAAGATTATCTTGCTCCTGAACTGGAAATCCAAAGAAAGCAGAGAAAAAGAGAGCAGCTAAGCAGAGAGACATACTGTTGACTCTAGGGAGTGCTTCCATCATAAGGCCTAGGGGGCAAGATTTTCCTATGCTGTGCAAAGATGAGCAACTTTATGAAGAACTTTAATCAATTTGATTAAACTTTAAGATGTTAGGACTTCTGAGTTCCATATGTTTCTGTGGTCATCAGAAAATTCTTGCAAGAAAAGCTTTAATTAAAGATAGCTCAATCTGGAATTAGTATAATATACCTTCCTATCTCATGGGACAGCTCTGGAGATGTAGATGTGTAGAGCAAACAGGAAATGGGAACTGGATGAGTTGAGCGATAATTTAATAACACGAAGTCTCTAATACCTTAATGCAATTGAAAATACACTTGTATAAGCACAAAACCCTCAGTGTTTTTTTCCCTGAATTCTCAAGGACCAAGTAATCTTGAGTATGTATGATTTTGCATGTCTATATTTACAGAATGGTTTTTCACTTATTTCCCCAATTTCTTTAAGATATTTGTAAATAAACTCATTTTCATTAGGTATGAATTAGGCCCTCTAAAATGTTAGTTTTGGGTTGTTTTCTTTATTTAAACAGAACACCAAGCCTGTTTGTCTTTGTGGCAAAGAAGGCAAGTCCTCTCCTTCCTTCCTCCCTCAACCAATTCCTCCCTCCTTCCCTCACATCATTCCTTCCTTTTTTTCTTCCTTCTCCTCTTCCTTCTTATTATATTGCTTTCTGGACGTAGGTGGAAATTATAGAAGGATTGGCTGAGAAAATATGCTGTTTTAGTATATTGATTTTCAAGATATTTGTGAAATCTTTAAGCCAGGCTTGACTAGGATTGCTGCCTGATTTCCATGGTGAGGTGGGAATCACCCGATGATGAAACCCTCCTCCTTCTCTGTTACCCACCCCTTGTTATTATCTCTCTTAAGACAAGAATGCTTTTCTTTTCATACCCAGGTTTTCCTTTCATTTATCTATAAATCCTTTATTTTGCATAGAGATGAGGAGATGTTTTACTGTTCATATCACTGTCACTTGCCAGAGAACTGATTTATTGTATGTGACACTAGAAAAAATAAAACACTAATTTATATTCATGAAGTTCTCATTTGTGTTTTCTAAACAGATATAATACAATCTGTCTAACCTCTCCAGGATGTTCTATAGCTCTGTCATTTTGTGACATTTTCTGTCCAATATAAGCAGGAGGAAAAATAATATATGAAAGCTAAAAATATTACAAATGAAACTAAATAAAATATTTTTCAAAGAAATCAAAATGAAAAGAAATCACTAGGTGAGATTTTAGTTGTTAACTTTACAGACATGAGAAGATGAAACAAAATTTTGACCCAAAATTTGAGGATTATCACTGTATATCTCTCATATGCAAATAAATATCGATGTTGACCAACAAGCCAACAAAACCAAAAGACACTCATCAGTAATAACTGGACACATTCAATCAGATAAATTTGTATCAGGAATTTCACTCATGAACTTTCAATGTGCCAAATCTTATCTTTTTCTTAAGTATCTTTGAAAATTTTACCAGAATACATATCTCAAACAAGTGAAGAAATACCATGTATCCTTTTAAGGTTTTATGCTGATAACTAATGTAATAAGATTCAAGATCTTCCAGTGAAGCCAGATTGGATCACATAGTTTTAAGTCTTGGTTTAAAGATCACTTTCTGGGATTTCCCTGGCCATTCAGTGGTTAAGAAACTGCACTTCCACTGTAGGGGAACATGGGTTCAATCCCTGGTTGAGGAACCAAGATCCCACAATCAAAAAATAGAAAAAAATAAATAATTAAGATCACCTTTTTGGCACAAGCTTCCCAAGTTCCGGTTTGGCTAGGTTCTCCTGGCATGTACTTTTGCAGCCTTCTTTATTTCCCTCATAGAATTTCATACAATTGCAATGTAGCCAATTATTTTGCAAATATTTTCTTCACGGCCACTCAAAATTAGACTAATCTCCATCATGGAGACACTGTGTCAGTTCTCTTCCCTGCTGTACACCCAGGGCTGAAAATAAGACCTCTCTGCTATATATACTGTACTTGTTGAAAAAAACACTTTGAATTAATGAGTTATGCTTTTTACAATCATTTTTAATGTATTTTAAAGCACTTAATATTTGCACAAGGATAAAGGGATCCCTCCTGAAGGGAATCGGCTTTGGGTATACATACTAAACTGGCTCAGCACATCACAACACTGGATTCTGTCAAGGACCCAGGAATGTGTTCCTTTGTATTTGTATATCCTGGAAATAAAAACAGGGAGTAATGTGTGGCTAAAGTATTTGTGTGACGAGGCCAGAATTAGGCTTCCTCTGTGACTAGGCTAGTTCTTCTTCCAGCAGAAGGTGTGCTGCAAATGGTAAAAACTGAGGACAATAAAACGCTGTCTCCTGTGCAGATGAGAGCAGCAGGTAGAGCTCGCTGACCAGGTCAAGCGGTCATAGGAAGCTGCAGAGCTGGAATCCAGTCCTGATCAGTTTCCTGTCTCAGTGGGGGCAGAACCTAATCAACTGAAATAGACTCAGAAACTTTTGTGAAGCGTGTTTGGAAAAGAGATTGTTGGTAAACATACCAACTAAGTCACTGATGAGTCTGGTCATTTGGGGTATTGGATGCTGACTCTCTTCAAATGCCCCTGAAAAGCCTGGGTGACCAGGCAAATCTGAGTTTACTATTCACAAAGTCAAGGAGAAAGGAGAGCAAACTCAGGATATTTTTGAGTCTTTGGCATCTTATTGACTCTGATGCTGGGAGGGATTGGGGGCAGGAGGAGCAGGGGACGATAGAGGATGAGATGGCTGGATGGCATCACCGACTCAATGGACGTGAGTCTGAGTGAACTCCGGGAGTTGGTGATGGACAGGGAGGCCTGGCGTGCTGTGATTCATGGGGTCACAAAGAGTCGGACACGACTGAGTGACTGAACTGAACTGAACTGGCATCTATTGTAATTGTGGGTTAAGACTGGGTAAGAACCACAATGGGCTTCCCTGGTGGCTCAGATGGTAAAGAATCTGCTTGCAATGCTGGAGACCTGGGTTCAAACACACACAGAAACCATGACATGATAATGAATGTGATGGTGTAATGAACATCAGAGTACAGATATCTAAAGTATGAAAACCAACCATCTGTCAATGGATAAACGGACCAAGAAAACGTGGTGAGTACGTGGGTGTGTAAAATTACATATATTTATATGTAATAGATTATTATTCAGTCCTTAAAAAGAAGAAAGTCTTGCCATGTGGACAATAGGGATGAAGCTTAAAAGCATTAAGTGAAACAATCCAAAGATAAATACTGCTGGAATCACCGGTGTGGATTTTCTTTTTTTTTTAAGTTGAACTCAGAAACAGAGTAACAAAGTTTTTTCCAGGAGTAAAACTAGGGGAAGAAAAAAATAGGAACGGTTGATGTAAGGATGCAAACTCTCAGTTATAAGAAGAAAATGGCCTGAGGATCTCGTGTACACCATGGCAACCATTGTTGATAACACTATTCTACAGCTGAAATTTGCTAGGAGAGGAGAATGAATGTTCTCACCAAAAAAGTGAAAGTGAAAATTTCTTAGTCGTGTCTGACTCTTTGTGACCACATGGACTATACAGTTCATGGAATTCTCCAGGTCAGAATACTGGAGTGGGTTGCCTTTCCCTTCTCCAGGGGATCTTCCCAACCCAGGGATCAAACCCAGGTCTCTTGCACTGCAGGCAGATTCTTTACCAGCTAAGCCACCATGGAAGCCTCCAAAAAGTGAAGGGTAAACATATGAAGTGATAAATGTGTTAATTAATTTGATGAAGGAATCCTTTCAAAATGTATATGCATATCAAATAACCACATTGAACACTATAAGTAGCTTACTATTTTATTTGTCAATTATACTAAGTAAAGTGAAAAATTAAAATCAAATTAGTGGGTACAGGAAGGCAAGGGTTTTATGTGAGGTTTCCAAGAGCCTTGGAGAGTCAACAGTCATTTGCTTCTACCTCTTAGAAAGCTGGACAGCCTAATACTAGGTGAAATGGGATTTTGGAGACTTTTCCAAAGTAAACTGTGACAATAGCTGTGACTTTTATGTTCCTGGGCAGGAGTTTCTGGAATGGTAAAATCCTGTTGACAGAGGCAGTGGAATAGTTAGGTACTGTTAAAAGTGGATGGTGACCTACATGGATGCGGGGATGGTTTCAGGCTCTACACTCTTCTTGCTTCACAATATTCTTCTGTTTTAGAAAATAGAAATTCCTCAGAGGAGCACTGGGGAAATAACAGCTACCCTGGCACAGAGTTGTGAAAATCATCAGTAGGAAAGGGCTATGATATCTTTCAACTGACCAACTTTATCATGAGCAAGACTTATTATTCCTTAACCTCTAGTTCAGAGTGGCTATTAGAGCTGTAAATTTAAATCTTCTCACTCCCAGATTTCTCATGAAATAAATATAAAGCATCAAATAGATTTCAGAGTAGGAAAAGGTGTGTGTGGTGGGGGAGGGGCACAGGTAGAATGGCAGATGCTACATTTACTTATTTAATTCACGAGCTTAGGAAATTCTGGAAATATTTGGTGGGGGAAATTATTTGTAGTGGGAATATATAACATAAATTTATAAAGTTATTTATTAATGCATTATGCACAATAGTGTGATAGTGTAAGCAGTATAATATTTCTGATAGGTATGTGAGGAAATGCTATTAAGTGGACCAGCAATAATTTGTATTGTCTTCTTATATGCTTAGTTAAAAATGGCCATTATCATAATCAAATGAATACTAGCTGAAGTGAATGTTGTGATTCAATTTTAACACATGAAAAATGTTTCTAATAAAATACTTATTTAATTTTTTTGGGGAAAAATATTGCAACCTGACAAAATGCATTAAAATGCTAAGCAGAATTCTAGAAAGAAAATCAGTTGTTAAGGAAGGGAAGTCTAGAAAATCCTCCTGCCCTGGCTGAGGAGACAAGAAAACATATTAAAACCCAAATGGTTAGAAAGTACTACCTGAACACACACCTGAGTAACAGGGGTCAGATGACATCCAAAGCGTCTTCATTGTTTGAAGGGATGTAGAGAGAGCAGGACTGCCTGGGATACCTGTGCATCCCTTCTCTTAACCCTATAAGGACCCCTCCTCTTCCCCAAAAGCTTCCCTCTGAGGTGATGGTGGTGTAAAGCAGATAAATAGAACTGCCTTATGACCCAGCAATCCCACTGCTGGGCATACACACCGAGGAAACCAGAATTGAAAGAGACACGTGTACTCCAATGTTCATCGCAGCAGTTTATAATAGCCAGGACATGGAAGCAACCTAGATGTCCATCAGCAGAAGGATGGATAAGAAAGCTGTGGTACATATACACAATGGAGTATTACTCAGCCGTTAAAAAGAATACATTTGAATCAGTTCTAACGAGGTGGATGAAACTGGAGCCAATTATACAGAGTGAAGTAAGCCAGAAAGAAAAACATGAATACAGTATATTAACGCATATATATGGAATTTAGAAAGATGGTAATGATGACCCTATATACGAGACAGCAAAAGAGACACAGATATAAATAACAGACTTTTGGACTCTGTGGGAGAAGGCAAGGGTGGGATGATTTGAGAGAATAGCACTGAAACATGTATATTCCATGGATTATGTAAAGCAGAAGTTACAAACTCGAACTCCCACAGAGAACAGGAATTCAATGTAAGATGGTGATGATATGGGTCAGAGTAAGATTATGGGGAGCAGGAGGGAGTGGTAACTGCTGAATTAGAAGGAGCAGCTTCTACTCCGATCTAGTTGATGACTACCATACAGATGGCTACCATACCATCTAGTTGATGGCTACACATACAATGTGTCAGAGTCTCAAAGTTTCAAGTCATGATGGATGGCAATTCAGATATTTACGTAGTAGTTTTCTATGTATAAAGCACATTTTAATGGTCAAAAAATAGCTTACACATCTGCAAGTTAAGCTTCACATGTGAGCCACATCTCTTTTAAGAGCTGAATTCCAAAGACGTAATAGTCAATATATTGATAAAACACAATGTGACCCTCATCCCTCTCACTGTGTCAGTTAGGAATCCAGTGATGCCTTTTAATTTGAGGGCAAAACTCCCACCCTTACCCAGAGCATCCTTTACTGCCTACAACAGGATCTGAATTTCCATTGTTATATTGGCACATTATTCTTTTAGGACAGAGGGAACATTAGTTCCCTGTTAAACATGAAAATATCTCTGGTTATCACCTTATTTGAATGAATGAATCTAATGAATGAATGAATCTAAAATGAATCTAATCCACTAGAAAATTTTGCTGAAACTGATAAACTAACAGATGATGGAAAGAAAGCAAGTCTTTGGGGAAGTGGTTCTACTGTGTAAAAAAAAAAAAAAAAATCACTTGTTCAAAATGCAGATCCTCCTGGCTGCAGCCCTGGAGATTCAGATTCTTAGCATCTAGGGGAAAGGCCAAACCACCTGTCCAGAAAACACTCCTGGGTGAGCCTCATGTGGGTAGTTTTTGTTGTTGTTTGGTTTTTTAGAAATAAACAAAACCAGAAACCTAAGCAGTAGTTGTCAAACTTTTAGTATGCAACAAAATCACATGGAAGACTTCTTATAATGCCTCATTCACAGAGCTTCTGATTTAGTAGATCTGGGTGGAGACCATGAATTTGCTTTTCTAGCATATTCTCAGGTGATACTGATGCTGCTGGTCCAGGGACCACACTGCATGCAGACAGGTTGTTTGGAGTGAGCTGAGGAGGCCCTGGTTAAGAGTGGACTGGAGTGGACAGTGAGGATGGGAGAGGCTGGAACAACTTCATTTTCTCCATAAAGTCATGACCGTGGATCTGGTGCTGGAGCATGAGCTTAACTGAGTTGCAGACTTTGCAGCTGGTTCATCCACTCATCAAATAATTATTGACATTTGCCATGTGCCAGGTACCATGCCAGGCAAAATGCCAGGCATTTTGTTGCTATTGATCAGTTGTTCAGTCATGTCCGACTCTTTGTGACCTCATGGACTACAGCTTCCAGGCTTCCTTCACTATCTCCCGGACTTTGCTCAAACTCATGTCCACTGAGTCAGTGACTCCATCCAACCATCTCATCCTCTGTACTCTCCTTCTCCTCCTGCCCTCAACCTTTCCCAGCATCAGGGTCTTTTCCAATGAGTTGGCTCTTTGTATCCAGTGGCTTTTCATATCAGGTGGCCAAAGGATTGCAGCTTCAGCTTCAGCATCAGTCCTTCCAATAAATAGTCAGGGTTGATTTCCTTTAGGATTGACTTGTTTGATCTCCTGGCTGTCCAAGGGTCTCTCAAGTGTCTTCTCCAACACCACAGTTCAAAATCATCAATTCTTCAGTGCTCAGCCAGGCATAGGCCCATAAATTAATTATATTACTAAATCATTAATGAATTAATTCAACACATATTTTGGGGGTATATATCTACCATTATCCAAGCAATGGACTAGTTGCTAATAAGAGACATATCTCAGCCTCCAATGAATCAGGAGCTCTGAACACTCAGCTTCTCTGCTATCTTTCAAATTCTGAAGATGGCTGAGAATATCCTGGTGCTTCCTGAGTAAAAGCACAAGGAAAACTGAGCACAAGAGAGGTGGTCTGTTGTGTTGTCCTGTGGGAATGATGTTCTACTCAGCCCTGAAGTGGGGAGGGGGGAGCATGTCTGTCTAAACAGTGCTGACAGCTGTGGTCCTGCCAGCCCAGTGGGGAACATTTTCCTGTCACAAGCAACTAGGCTTCCCGTGGTCACCCCATTGCCTGACAGCAGGACCCCTGACACTTTTTCTAGAAATGGAGCTTGGTCAGTGAAGATAAATGCATGTGAGACAGGCTGTCAAAAGCTGCCCCCATGCAGTCTTCCTGCCATTTCCTAGAAAACATGCTGCCCTCCCCCAACCCAGGAGGCCTGGCCTCCTCTATGTCTGCAGACAGTGGGTAACAGAGGGCATGAGGGGTCAGAAGCACAAACATTTCTAAAGTTACAGAGGCTGCCCCATATAATACCCGAAGACAAGCAGTTCATTTTTCAAATGTGAAAGCCAGGCTGGAGGAGAACTGAGAGTCTCCTGGAAGCTCTCCGTTGGCTTTCTTGAGTCAAACCTCTTTGTACAAATATGGCACAATAACACTAATGACAAAAAGCGTTTGATCCAGGCTGGCTTTTTCCTTCCTTAATTTTTTGAGTCTAGCCGTTTTTACAAAGGCTAAAAAGTAAACTATTACCCAGGGAACACCTATCAAAAGTATCGTATGTGTTTAAGTGGATTGGTTACTTTGGCTTCAAAATATACATCATCTCGTTGAGATGTCTTTGAGAAATTTTTTTCCTTCATTGCTGTGTACAGGCTTTCTCTAGTTGTGGCCAACAGGGATTACTCTCTTGTTGCAGAGCACGGGATCCAGGCACAGGGGCTCAGTAGTTGTGGCATGTGGGCTTAGATGCCTTATGGCATGTGGGATCTTCACAGACCAAGATCAAACCTGTATTCCCTGCACTGGCAGGCAGATTCTCAACCACTGGACCATGAGGGACGTATATTAATCTTTAAAATCATAAGTGTTTAGTTTGTAATAGTCAAACTGAAAACTCCTTGATAATAGGAAGTGGCTAATTCATTTCTCTCTCTCTCCAAGACTGGCACAGGGTGGACCCTGGATGGGTATTTGCTGAATATATGCACAATGGAATGACAATATGAGTAAGTAATACGGAGTATCAAGGAAGTAGGCTCAGGCGAGTGTGGTGATGTCTTTGAGGTTTTCCTGCTACAGTAGCAGCTGAGAATTTGTCTCTTGCCTTGCCGGGCAGTCTTCACCACCGTCAGAACCCTGCTGACCATTCCTGATAAGTATAGATGCTTGTTCTCTGCTATTAAAACTGAGATTTGAAGAGTCTAAGGAAAAGTGAGCCATAGTCAGGATAGTAAATATTTTAACATAAGTTTAAAAATAATTTCTTTGGAAGGTCATTCCCAACCTTCCCCACCCCCACCCCCCCCACCCCCACTTCTGGGGGAAAATGTGAGAGAAAAATTTAATAGAAAACTAAATATACAATCCCAGACTCAGGTAAAGATTCCCATAAAAGCTCCAAACCCCATTAAAGCTATTTCAGAGAAACATATGTACACTTTTTTACTACAGATAGTTTAATTAACTTGATAAATTGAGTTCACCAGCAGGTGGTAAAATCTCTCTTAGGCTGGAAGGAGGAATATTTAATTTCCATATCTGCTCAGGAAACTATTTGAACTTAGAATGTTTATCCTTATGGCTAGATAATAAGGGTTTTTTTTTGACACTAGTGAATATAAAAATGGGTGTAGTTCTAATAATTCTCTGTGCTTATCTCCTGTGTGCTGTCTCTCAATTAACAGACCTCTCAGGCCTCAAGCTCTCAAGGCGTCATTTGGTTCTACTGGTTACACCTCTGACATATCTCCTGACCCTCTTCCTTTGATACATTTCCTTTAGCCCAATTTACATCTCTCTCCTTCTCTCAGGTTGCTGTTAGCTCTGTTTGCAACTCAGGACAGATGATGCCCATTCTTAAAACCCTAAAATAGCTCTCCACTAGACAGAGCGATGTCCTCACCTAAGAGCAAAGAGCTCAGGGTTCCCCACAGCCTTGCTCTGACCATGCCATCCAAATTTCTCTCTTGCCACCTCCCTCCATACAAACTCTGTTCCAGCCTCGCTCAGCTACTTAAGGGCCTCTTCAGCTGATAAATGAGAAAGTAACATACAGCTGTTAAGAACAGGAAGCTCTAATACTTACACAGTAGTGTACACCAACTATATACCTCAATAAAAGTAATTTAAAGAAGTATTATTATAGAATTATTATTTTAATATATAATAATTATTCATTATTATTATAAATAGTATAATTATTAATAATTATGTAGAATTATTTAATTCTAAATAATAATTATAAAATAATTACTTAATAATTATAAAATAATAATATATTGATTAATCATTATTATTATAGAATTACTAAAGAATTATATAATAACAACACCGACCTCCCCCTCTGCCCCAAATAAAAAGCTCTGGAGGCACACTGAATTCAAAAGCTAGCTCTTTGCAAATATGTTTATTTGTACCAGTTTTCTAGATTCCTATTATGTATCATGGAGAAGGAAATGGCAACCCCCTCAAGTATTCTTGCCTGGAGAATCCCATGGACAGAGGAGCGTGGCAGGCTACAGTCCATGGGGTCCCAGAGTCAGACATAACTGAAGTGACTTAGTATTATGTATCACTGTTGTTCAGTTACTAAGTCGTGTCCAACTCTTTGCAACCCCATGGACTACAGTTCCATGTATAAAATAGAAAACCACTGAGAACCTATTGTATAGCTCAGGGAACTCTACTCAGTGCTCTATGGTGACCTAAATGGGATGGAAATCCAAAAAAGAGGGGATACATATATATATATATATATATATATATATCGCTGATGCACTTTGCTATACAGCAGAGACTAACACAATATTGTAAAGCAATTATACTCCAATAAAAATTTTTTTAAGAAGATAGCTCTACCATGAACTTGGTGAACTTGAGTAAGTTACATCACTTCACTGCATCTCAACTTCCTCATCTGTGAAACAAGTAATGGTAGAACCTGCCTTGCACAGTTATGAAGAATCTGGCATGAGAGAATACGTGCAATGTCTTTAAACCACGCATATCAGTCACCACCGTTGCCTTTCACTGTGTTGCTGGCGATCCGCTCTCAGTGCCTTCAGGGTATCACACTTACCCTGCTGCAAGCCGTTCCTTTATTTACCACTTTGGAAACCAGCAAATAAACTGCTGATTTTTCTGGCACTTTTCAGCACTTTGGCTGTCCCTACTTTGTTGTGCCTTGAGTTGTAGTGAGGTCTTCAAATCCCTACCAGTTGGTGAAATCCTTGAGAGCAGGAACCTTTGAGACCATCTTTCCATCTACTATAATAGCAGAGTGCTTCGCACCTGGAAAACGCTCATTAAACAGCTGGCAAAGCAGAAAAAACTGATCTGTGAGACGTTCAACGCACTTTATGTTTGAGCGCACATATCCAGGAAAATAATCTGTTTTGAGAATACTACTTATTTGCTATGTCACTTCAGTCATGTCTGACTCTTTGCAATCTTATGGACTGTAGCCTGCCAGGCTTCTCTGTCCATGGGATTCTCACAGCAAGAATACTGGAGTGGGTTGCCATGCCCTCCTGAAGGGGATCTTTTCCACCCAGGTATTGAACCTGTGTCTCTTACGTCTCCTGCACTGACAGGTGGGTTCTTTACCACTAGCACCACCGGGGAAGCCCACTACTTATTTACCTATGTAAAAACTAACATCATTCATTTGACAAATATTTATTTTGTGTTAAATATTGCCAGTCACTGTTCTAGGAACTGGGGAGACAACAATTGAAGACATAGTTTAAAAGACAATTTTAAAAAATTCTGCAGTCCTCAAGGAGCTTCTGTTCTAGTGGATGGAGACATTTAAGAGACAAGATTAAGAAGATGATAAGTGCTATGGGTTAAGAGAAAGCAGGGAAGAAAAGCAGATGAAAGTTGCTGCTTTACATGTGGGTGGTCCAGGTAGACCTCACCGAGAGGGTGACACATGAACAAAGAGCCGAGAGAAGCTTGCAGCACCAGAGGAAGAGCTTCCCGGGCAGAGGGAGTGGGCAGGGCCAAGCTGTGATGTAAAGCTGGCCTGGAGAGTTTAAGGACCAGCAATGAGACCTGTGAGCCGGAAGAGTGTGACCCCAGGCGGGAGTGGTAAGACTCAGGGCAGACACGACGAGCTGGAGCTTGTAGAACCTGTGGGGTTCATGCTGGTTGACTATAAGAGTTAATTTTTTTTAACTCCAACTTATATTAAAATATTAACTATTCTGAATATGGTTCATTTTGCTTGGACTCTTCAAATCTCAACTTTAGTAACAGAGATCAAACATCTAAACTTATCCTTAAAGTCAGTTTAAGTATTGCAAACTGTAATTCTCTCCCTTATTCTCACCCCATCACAGGTTACCCTCAACACCAGTCTCTTCCTCTCCATAAAAAAAAAACAAAACACCAAAAAACCACTGGGGCCCTTTTCATAGTATGCATCTCCTCCCCACTTTCGAACTTGAGTTCTGGATGTTGTCAACACCCAGGTAGACAAATCACTCAATGATGCAACAATAGAATTTCAGGTCCTCTCTCCTCAGGCGACCTTTACCTCTTCTCCAATCAGCTACCCCCAGCCTGGACCATGTCTTCACTGGGAAAACACCTAGTTAGACATTTTTCCTGTCCGATATACCACCTTTCCCGTTTCATCTCCATGGGAGCTGTCTTTGGTATCTTGCAGACGTCTGGGCTTTTGAAGCTGCCACTTTCTCTCATTCCATCGGTACCTCTGGCATGTCTTTCTGGTCTGTTAGCCAGACCCAAACTTGATCAGCTGAATTCTTCTCGTACTTCCATTCTCAATTTATTGGCTCAATCTTGCTGCTGCTTCTATCCTTCAAAATTTCAATCCTGTGCTAAATACTGAAAATCCACCTGCTCATTCTTTTCTTTTCATTTTTTTTCTGATGTGGACTATTTTTAAAGTCTTTATTGACTTTGTTACAATATCGCTTCTTTTGCTTATGTTGGGTTTTTTTTTGGCAGAGAGGCATATGGAATCTTACTTAGTTCCCTGATCAGGAATTGAACCCTCATCCCCTGCATTGGAAGGCAAAGTCAACCACTGGACCACCAGGGAATTCCTTCACCTGCATAATTCTTAATGACAGAATCCATCAGGTTTTCTGGAAAACAAAAAAGCACCCTAGCCATGCCAAGTTCTACTCTCTCAAATTGTGGTCCCTCAACTTGAGTGGATCATTAAATCTGTCCATTCATCTTTTTTTAGTTCTTGTTTTTCCCTCCCTTCATTCTACTGCAAATTGCCGAGGCAAATCTTCAACCAAAACAACAGGGAGGCTATTCTGCTTTATGTAGTTACTTTAATTAACTTATTTTCAAGTAGTCAATACATGTACAACATCAAAATTCAAAAGGTTAAAAAATAGTTGTTGTTGTTTAGTCACTAAGTCATGTCCACTTCTTTTGCAACCTCATGGACTGTAACCCCCCAGGCTCCTCTGTCCACGGCCTTTCCTAGACAAGAATACTGCAGTGAGTGACCATTTCCTTCTCCAAGGGATCGTCTCAACCCAGGGACTGAACCCATATCTCCTTCACTGGCAGGCAGATTCTTTACCACTCAGCCACAGGTATATAGTAAAAAGCAAGTTTTCTATGATCCTGACACTTCAATATGCCGTTTCCTTTCAAGAAGATGATGATTATTTCAAATATATTATACATCTGTCTAGATATGTGCTCTAAAATACACGAGGTAAAACATTTGTGTATGTGTCTGTAAACAACCCTTATAAAACACACAAGTGTGTGTTTTTGTGTGTATATGTTTGATAGAACATTATAGACACTAGAGCTTCTCTGGTGGCTCAGACAGTAAAGAGTCTGCCTGCAATGCAGGAGACCCGGCTTTGATCCCTGGGTCGGGAACATCCCCTGGAGAAGGAAATGGCAACCCAATCCAGTATCCTTGCCTGGAAGATTCCATGGATGGAGGAGCCTGGCAGGCTACAGTCCATGGAGTCGCAAAGAGTCGGACATGACTGAGCGATGCTATCTTACATCTTTTCATTTCACACTAGATTTTGGAGATTCTGCTACATCTGTGCATGTGGATCTGCTGATTATTTTCCATAGTTGTACAATATTCTTTGTATGCTTGCATCATCCTTTTTATTTTTAATCAATGTCAAACCAATGGATGTTCAGGTTGCTTTAACCTTTGGCTATCACAGATAATTCTGCCATGAAAAGCTTTCTATATGTGCCATTTCTTACAAGTACTAGTCATAATAGCTATAGAATATTCTTAGAAGCTGAACTGCTGACTTAAAGTGCATGAACATTTTACATTTTGAAAAATGTCTTACATTTAGAATGTTGTTGTTGTTGTTGTTTAGTTGCCGAGTTGTAGCTGACTCTTTGAGACCCCATGGATTGTAACCTGCTAAGCTCCTCTGTCCATGGGATTTCCCAGGCAAGAATATTGGAGTGGGTTGCCATTTCCTTCTCCAGGGGATCTTCCTGACTCAGGGATTGAACTCATGTCTCCTGCATTGGCAGGTGGGTTCTCTACCACTGAGCCACCAGGGAAGCTCATTACATTTAGGTAAATATTGCCAAATTACCCTCCACAAATGTTGTACCCATTTACACTTTGGCCAGCAGTTGCCTATGAGGTGCCTGTTTCTCCACTAAGTAGAAATGACATCTCACTAGAGTTTTAATTTGCAATTCTCTAATTATGAGTAAGGTTGACCATCTTTTCATATGTTTATGAGATATTTGTACTTCTTTCTCAAGGAGCAATCTGTTCATATTGGAGTCTATTTTGGATGCTGTTTAATTGTCAGATGTTTGGAGTCAAAACTGTTCGAGTTAATATTTCTTCCCATTATGTTCTGGGGTTAAATGATGCTATAGCCTCTCTCATCCTGCTGCTTATCTATCAGACAGCTCCACCTAAACATTTTGCCTGAACTTTGCTCAGTGAATATTTGTGTATCATAGATGTCGGCCAGGGGGCTAAAGTGGGAGCAGTAGTGTCCCAGGACAGTGGTTCAGACTTAGCTTAGATCTTCAGATTTGTAGTCTGTGCAGGTCCAAAGCCTACCCTCTTCCCCAGCTTCTCACTGCATTCAGGAGTTGGGAGAAATCCTAACTCTCATGGCCTTACCCAGCCTCCCATATCTTTGGGTGATGTTGGTTTCTACCCTTCACTTTATCCTCATCCCCTCAGCAGATCTTTTGACTCTGTACTTCCTCAGTACCTGTGATTCTTGCATTAGGTGGTGTGGTTTTTCAGTTGCTAAGTCATGCCCAACTCTGTGACCCCATGAACTGCAGCATGCCAGGCTTCCTTGTTCTTCACTATTTATACCCCCCAAAATATGTTTTCAAAAAAGAGTTGTGGAGTGATACTGTGGTTTTGATTGGGCGGGGATTAATTTGTGATTTAATGCATAGAAGGATGTTGAAAGGAGATGAGGAGGAATATCTAGCGTAGTGACGCATCTACTGGTCGTGTAGGAGAAGATGGTCGCGGCTGGAGTTAAGGGTGTAGAGGAGTGAGTGGACCTTAGAAACACTGTTTCCACTCAGCTTGCTGGAATGGAGGGAGGAGTGAATGGCTGTGGACAGATTTGGCAATAGAGGAAGTCGAATAAGATACATTATGCCCAGCAACTTCAATTTTCTCAGGAAGGTAGAAAGAAGGTCATTTACTAAATGGGTCATAAACATATCAAGGAATAGCAATCCAGTGGGAAGTCTGATAAAATTTAAAGAAAAAAATAAATTGCTAGTGCCACGACTTCTTTTCCAAAGGATGAGGATCTTTAAAGAAAGTTTAACAGAATCCGAGGGCATAGAATTTTATACTGATGTCATGAGTATGGACCACTATCAGAATTGGGGCATGAATGCCTATAATGACTACTCTCATTTGGTTTTCTGCACTTCTGATATCAGTCCTAACCTGCGTGGGTTTGTGTGCTCCTCTGTCTTGAACTATCCCTAAAATGTCCCTTCTTCCAGACTCTGTCCTTGCTCACGACCCATCTCGTCCTTCTGCTGCTTCTATGCTTCAAAAGTGCAATCTTGTATTTCTTTGCAAGGTTCTATGTTTCCTACCCTTCTTGAAATATCTCACCAGAGGTTTGCTTTCACCTACTACTAATATGAGATCTTCAAATCTCTGTCCAGCTCAAATCTCTTATAAGCTCCAAAATTTTAAGGATAGCCACACAATATCCCATAGTCACTTCCATTTGGCCTGTCTGAATCTTTTCCCAGATCCGCTTCTCTTCTTGTCTTCTCTGTCTCCACTGAGAACAAGTGCACAGAGATTCACTGCTCTAATATTGCATGCTGACATTCTGAGAGTTATTTTTAATTTTTTTCTGAACCTCTCATTCATTGCAAATTAATGTTGCAAGCTTTGTTTCATAAATATTTCACAAATCACAAATCTTCCCTTTTCCTAGAAACTCAGCCACCACTGCCCCAGTGAATGTCCTTTTTCTCTCTTGACTGTTATATTTCAGCAGTTTCCCAACAAAATTTCTAGCCTTTTAAGTCTTTCTTAGGTTATTCATTATATGCTGAAGTCATGTTTCTAAAATGTAAGTCTGGCATTTCATTTATCTTTTAATCCTCAGTGTCTCTTCATCTCATATGTTATTCGTCCTCTTTTAAAAAAAAATTTATTGTCTTTAATTGGAAGCTAATTAATTTACTATATTATAGTAGTTTTTGCCATACACTGACATGAATCAGCCATGGGTGTACATGTGCCCCACATCCTGAAACCCCTCCCCATCCCAGCCCTCAGCATTGTCCCGGCGCACTGGCTTTGAGTGCCCTGTGAAAAGACAGCCTTCAGAATGGGAGAAAATAATAGCAAATGAAGCAACTGACAAACTGTTAATCTCAAAAACATACAAGCAGCTCAATACCAGAAAAATAAACGATCTAATAAAAAAATGGGCCAAAGAACTAAACAGACATTTCTCCAAAGAAGACATACAGATGGCTAACAAACACATGAAAAGATGCTCAACATCACTCATTATCAGAGAAATGCAAATCAAAACCACAATGAGGTACCATCTCACACCGGTCAGAATGGCTGCGATCAAAAAGTCTACAAACAATAAATGCTGGAGAAGGTGTGGAGAAAAGGGAACCCTCTTATACTGTTGGTGCAAATGCAAACTAGTTCAGCCACTATGGAGAACAGTGTGGAGATTCCTTGAAAAACTGGAAATAGAATTTCCATATGACCCAGCAATCCCACGGCTGGGCATACATGGAAACCAGAATTGAAAGAGACACATGTACCCCAATGTTTATCACAGCACTGTTTACAATAGCCAGGACATGGAAGCACCCTACACGTTCATTGGCAGATGATAAGAAAGCTGTGGTACATATACACAATGGAACATTACTCAGCTATTAAAAAGAACACATCTAAATCAGTTCTAATGAGATGGTTGAAACTGGAACCTATTGCACAGATTGAAGTAAGTCAGAAAGAAAACAACCAATACAGTATATTAATGCATATATATGGAATTTAGAAAGATGGTAATGATGACCCTATACAGGAGACAGCAAAAGAGACACAGATATAAAGAACAGACTTTTGGACTCTGTGGGAGAAGGCAAGGGTAGGATGATTTGAGAGAATAGCATTGAGACATGTATATTACCATATGTGAAATAGATCACCAGTCCAAGTTCGATGTTTATACCTTCTCTGATGTGCTGTGAGGTCTCTGGTTTCAGGTGTTTGGTTCAGACTCAATGATATTAAATGCTTTCTGACTCATCATTCCCCAATTAGCGAGCCACCTAGGAAAATTCAACTGATACTTGTTTTTTAAATCCATCTCCAAGACACTCTCTCTGATCTGTCCTTCCCACCCATGTCTAGTTTAGGAGATCCTTTCTTGTGTCCTTCTGAAACCTTGAACTTGCCTCTTTTTGTCTTAGCACACTTCATTATGGTTGTCTGTTTATACAACTGTCTCTCCACTAGATTTGAGTACTTGAGGGCTTATCTACATATTTCTAATGACTAAGATAGGCCTTGGCACATAGTTTATGCTTAACCTTGTTGTAGAATAAACATATGAAAGAATGGTTTAAAATAAAATGTGAAATGGATATCTCAGAATTGAACTGAACACTGGGCCAATATCCATCTTTTCAATTCTCTTTGTTATTATCCTTAGTGTACAATGGGGGAAATAATAGTATTTTATGTAATTTTGGGGGGATTAAATGAGGTAATATTATGTAAAGCACTTGGCATAGTGCCTGACATGGCAATTGCTCAATAAATATTTCAGTATAATATTGACAATCAGCTCTATTATTTCTACCATTATTTCTACTATTACAGTTGGTTAAATGTCATCAGGAGAGCACTACATGAAGTCTATTCTTTTCACCAGTTCTATTATTAGCTTTAACAGTGAGGAAATTGGCCTTAAGGTGGCTCATTTTTGCAATAAGTAAGCTCAAGGATCATGCTGGTTTTATTACTATTTTTTAATTACAAAGCTATTTTACTTTCTTTTTCCCAATTGAAAAACAAAATGCAAGGAATAGCTAAAAATTGCTTGTTAACCCACTATCCAAATAAAACCACTGTTGATATACGTATTTCTCTCCTGGAAGTCCCTTCCTATGCACACATGACTGAGGCTTTTTAGTGATGGAGGTAGTCCTGACATTAAACCTGCTACCTAAGGCAAGGATCACAAGTTCTGAGAAAGTGCAGACTTAAAAGATCTGCAAGGTGTAACCTGAGTCTGGGCTGGAAAAAAGCTTCAAAGGAAGGCAAAAGTGAGACCATCTATGAATGTCAAATCCTGCAGGGGTCACAGAAAAAAAAAATGTTGTTGTTTATTTGAAAACTCCAAGATTCAGGTTTGATGATGTCTATAAATAAAAATGATAACTTTGTCAACTCCCTGTAATCTGGGGGAGGGGGGGATATGTTCCAAGACCCCCACTGGGTCCCTGAAACCATGAATAATATATATATAGATATAGATATACACACACACACACAGACACACACACCTATGATAAAGCTTAATTTATAACAGGTACAGTAGGAGATTAACAAAATGATTGATAATAAAATATTAGTGGAATAATATACTGTAATAAAAGTTATGTGACTGTGGTCTCTAACTCAAAACATCTTATTGTGCACATATAATGCCTTTTCCATCTTAACTAAGCACTTATGAACTGTGGCCATAACTTTTGCAGTGTGAAGTATCACAGCAGAACTAGCACAAATCTCTTTTCCTTCCTCACAGTTTCATGGATAGAAGTTCTTTCTTACCATAAATCTTAGCAACCTGAGCATAGGATTTTTTCTTTTCTTATTAAGTCGAGAACTTTCACCTTTTCATGTAAATGAAACACTTTATGGCTTTTCTTCGACATATCTGAATTGCCAGCACCACTGCTCTTGCATTTTGAGGCCATTATTAAGTAAAATAAGGGCTCTTTGAACACAAGCACCGTGACACCACCACAGTGGATCAGATAACTGAGCCAGTGACTAAGAGACTAACAGGAGGGATAAGCTGGACAAGGGTGATTCACCTCCCAGGCTGGATGAAGCATGAGATTTTATTATGCTATTAGAATGGTGCTTAATTTAAAACTTAGGAATTGTTTATTTCTGAAACTTTCCATTTAATATTTTCAGACCATGGTTGACTGCATGTAATTGAAACATTGGAAAATGAAACTGTGGATAAGGGGGGTGGAATACTGTACTTGCTCAGCTCATAAGGATTTCAGTAACATCTAACTTAAAAGTAATTTGTTTTCTTATGATTTCTCACTGCATTATAGTTATTGTTTTACCCATGGCCCTATGTTGTTGCCTTCTGGCCGTGAACATCTGTCACTCTTAAATAGTTTTGTAAAAAGTCACCATTTATTTCAAAGATTTTAAACAATAGTGGTGGACATTATTTTATTGATTCATGCTAAGACTAAAATTTTTAAAAAATTCATTCATTTATTTATTCTTTAATTAATTAACAGTTACCTATTGCCTGACCTTTATATTCTAGGCCTAGTCCTTGACTGCAGTTAAACTGTGATGCACAAACCTGACATGGGTAATGTCTTCAAGATGCTCCAACACAGCCAAGGAACTGACAGTAAATAAGGACATAATCAAATAAATGTAAAATTTAGGAACACACATCACTGAAATAGATCATTAGGGCTAGAGAGAATGGGGTAGGGGGTTACCTTTCAATAGTGAGGGGGGACCTCCCTGAAGAGGTAGTATTTCATCTGAGACCTAATGGGATATAAGGGCCAACCAGGCAGCAAGTTGGGAGAAGAGGCCTCTGGCTGATGGCTAGGAAGTGCTTGGTCCCTGGGGGTGCTGAAATATCAGTGTAGCTGGAGTAGGAGGTGAGCAAAGGGGTGAGGGGACCAGATGAGGAGAGAGGCCAGATCTGGTCACACAGGGCCTCACTGGCTGTGTTAAAGAGTTTGAGTGTAACTGGATCCTAACCTCCTAGGGTATTATCAAAGTCTAATCAACCTAGGGAAAGAAAACCATTCAGCCAATTCCAACCATCCTGTCCCACCTATGGGGAGAAAAAAAAAACAACAACAAAATACAGAAGCAGTGCTGAATTCCACAGTTCAGAGACACAGACTTACTCAGAGACTAAGACCTAATCACAGGGCTACAGAATGCTCCCCGCCCTCCACACTCACCACTGCATTATTTTACTGAAGATCTACTTATTGCAGTTGCTTTTACTGAGCACTCCATGTCCACCTATCAAGAAAAAAATTATTAAAAAATTAAAAAACGTAAGAACAACCCCCTGGCCAAAAGCCTATTTGAAGAAAGAGCAAGCATCAGAACCAGATATGGCAGGAATGTTGGAATTAACCAGACCAAGAATTTAAAACGAGTGTGAGAGTTGGACCATAGAGAAAGCTGAGTGCTGAAGAATTGATGCTTTCAAACTGTGGTGCTGGAGAAGACCCTTGAGAGTCCCTTGGACAGCAAGGAGATCAAACCAGCCAGTCCTAAAGGAAATCAGCCCTGAATATTCATTGGAAAGACGGATGCTGAAGTTCCAATACTTTGGCCATCTGATGCGAAGAGCCAGCTCATTGGAAAAGACCCTGATGCTGGAAAAGATTGAAGACACAAGGAGAAGGGCACAGCAGTGGATGAGATGGTTAGATGGCATCGCTGACTCAACTGACATGAATATGAGCAAACTCCAAGAGACAGTGGAGCATAGAGAAGCCTGGCATGCTGCAGTCCATGAGTCACAAAAAGTCGGACATGACTTAGTGACTGAACAACAACAGATTAATGTACTAAGGACACTAATGGATAAAGTAGATAACATGCAATAACATATGGGCAATGTAAGAATTTCTAAAACAGAGAGTCACTCATTAATTTTTAAAATTATTTCAATAGTCATCTACTAGAAATGCTAAGGAAAATGAAAACAAAAAGAAAGGCTAGAGATAAGAGTCTGTGCATCTCCAAACCCGCTATTTCCAAGCTTGTGTCTCCCCCTTCTCTCTGCTCTGTATGATTCTTCCATCAAGTCTGTCCAACACACCTGTGCATAATGTTACCTTGGTGCCTTAGTTCACGCTCATGTTCCTCCTGCTTGGGATGGAAATAGTATCAACTTGAATTAGAATGTCTGCTTAGAGACCTACAGTCAACATTGTCCAAGGCAAGGCTTGAAACCCTGCTAGGCTTCATATCTTATTTATTTATGAGAAAGTACATCTCAACCTTTGGATGTGAGAAATAAATGAAGTACTATGAAATGAAGTCCCCTCGCCTTGGGTCTGATGGAAAACAACTGCTCAGCGGTTACTTTCCTGTATCTTTCCATCTATTGAGTTTCTACTCATTCTCTTCCAATGCTCTTTGTAAGCTACCATAGGGTTTTGTTTCTGCACCATCTATATTTATTAGCCTAATAATTCACTGTAGATTTGTTCCTTATGTGTGTCTGTCTTACCTCTCCCAATAGATTAGTGTAGAAGCTATGCTGAAATTCATAGTGATAAGAAGCAATGGACACAAAGGCGATGTTTAGTAAGTCTGTTAAATTTGTGTAATTATCTTGACTGGAAAAACCATGGAGGTAGCAGGTAACAAAAGAGACAATGAAAATGAGCTCCATAATGACAAGAAAGTTAAAGAAACCTGCAGAAGGAACTTGGGATGAAGAAGAGATAATGCCATTCATTATAAGAGGGAGAAAGAGTCCTTTAATGATGGATAATTTAGAGATACCTGTGGTTACACCTATATTCCCAAACAATGTGGTGAGCTCTGGTAAATTAAAATGAACTGATTATTTGGACTTCCATTAACTAATTCATTGAACAAACATTTGTTTACTGTTTACAATTGCTGATGTTATATCTTAGGCTAGTACTAGATACTGGTAAAAATCTCTGAACTGAATATATTAATTTTGGACAGACTGAATATTGATATTTGATCCAGCTGTAACTATGGGCAGTTTTAATGTAGAGCACTGAGGCATAGATCTCTTATATTGTAGTTTTCTACATTAAATATTTAACTAACATAGGTTATCTAATATATTTGCTTTTTGTACACATTAAATTTTGTATCATTAAATTAAGCAATAAAATTTTCAATATATATATATGCTTTTACAAGTAGAAGGAAAATGGTATTTTCTCAAAACATTTTCTTTGAATATTACTTTTAGAAATACTTTTCCTGACCATCTTGAGGAATTTTGATATGGCAATGCAAACGTGTAGTTTATAAAATACAAATAATGTGTTCCCAAGTCCTTACATAGAAAAGAGATTCACAAAGTTGTTATTTCAAAATCCTGTTTTTAAGATAATTTCTAAAGTATGTCTATCTTTTCACTTATCAGTTTTTTTTACCTTCACGTTTAACTTTTCACTTTTTAAAAGGTAAACACTTGAAAGGCAGAGTAATTTATAAAATAGAATAATCCCTTGAATACTTTTGTGTTCCATTTTTTAGTTTCTCTATGCCTTTAGCATCCCAGAAAAATATTTCTTTAGTCCTCACTATAAGCAAAGGTCTCAGATGTATAAACACTTGACTTAGAGATTCTGTATTAATATGCTTATTCATCTAAATAGAAGAAAGTCCTTCCTAGAGAGCATCACAGAGTGAAGTCAGAGAGAGAAGGACAAATATTGTATATTAATGCATATATGTGAAATCTAGAAGAATAATATGCTGTTATTGTTTATTTGCTAAGTTGTATTCGACTCTTTTTGCAACTCCATGGACTGTAGCCTGTTGGGCTCCTTCTATCCATGGGATTTCTGAGGCAAGAATACCGGAGTGGGTTGCAAACAAGATCATCTATACCATTTTTCTGGGCTTCCCTAGTGGCTCAGTGCATTGGCCGGTGGATTCTTTGCCACTGAGCCACTAGGGAAGCCCAGAAAAATGGTATAGATGATCTTGTTTGCAAAGTAAAAATAGAAACTTAGATGCAGAGAGCAAATGTATGGATACCAAGTGGGGGGGGCAGGGAGAAACGCAGGGGTGAGGAATTGGGAAATTGGAATCGACATTTATACATTACTGATGCTATGTATAAAATAGATAACTAGCTAGAACATACCATATAGCACAGGCAGCTCTACTTAATGTATTGTGATGACCTGAATGGGTGGGAAATCCAAAAGGCAGGATATATATATATATACATATATATATATATATATAATATATATATGATTCATTTTGCTGTACAGTAGAAACTAACACAACATTAGAAAGCAACTCTATTCCAATAAAAATTAATTTTAAAAAATTAATAGAAAAAGTCATTGAGTATATCAGCCCAGGTATTTCTCCAAAGCATTTATATTTATCTGCAACTCTGTGGTCAAAGCTCCAAGAGATGTTTGTAATTAGAGGTAATTACATGTCATGTTGCTCAAGCAGTGTGACATATCAGCTTACCGTTCTGCCAGCATCCTCCCAGTACCTTTTCCACATTCCCTTCCCACCTCCTGCTCAGCGCCTCCCTTATCATCCCCACCAAGAAAATGTCTCCAAATTACATCCTATTTCTAAAACTGTTTGAGAAGCAGCTCCCTCGAGAGCCTATAATCAAGTGTGATAACCAGACACAACATTGTTATAATGTCCACTTTCCCCTGAGGAGTATATCTTTAATTTCCAACTTTAAATCTCTATTTAAAACCTCCTCGAAACAGGTAGCTGTAGTTGACCAGAGACTCTCAGTCTGAAGCAGCTTTTCTATTTGCCCTATATAGCTCAGTGTCCGTTGATACAATTTTTCTGACTTATTTTTTCTTGCACTTCTTTGGAGTGTAACAGCTAGAGTAATAGTATGCTTTCTCCCCAGAATATGCTTAAAAATAGAAGGTTTAGCTCCTGGCCTAGGCAGGCTCTGCATGGAGTGAAGGGTCCAGGCAAATGTCCTGAGGTGACTGTCTCTGGATATCGGTTTCCATTCTGCACTCAAGGTCCTGAAATTCTTCAGAGGTCTTCTCTTAAGGGATTAGGTATTGGCAAAGGTACTAGAAAGTCTAGTTGTCATTTTCCTCTTTTTTTTTTTTTTAACAAACTTTTTTTTTGGTTTCCATTTTCCAGCATTGCAGTTGGAAATTTCCTTGCAGTTGGTTAAATGAACCACTTGATAAATAATATAAATAGCGATTTGTTTGTTTGTTAACCCCGTTAGTATCACATTTCCAATCCCCCTTACCCCTCCCTCTGCCCAATTCCCTGAGCTTTCCTTAGCTTTACTGAACAAGCTCAATTTGGTGGCTTTCCTATATCACACTGAAGGATGGGCAGATATGCTGTTGCCATGGAAACAAGGTAATTGCTCAGAGACTTCATCCTGCATGGGTAATATTGAACTAACTGCTGTACAGTTTCTCATTTATTACAAAACATTTACAAGGAAAATGTGGTCTGTTTCACAATGTTAAAGTGTTTGTCTTTTTTCAAGAAGCTAGGTAAAAATTTCTTACTGGAATAAATGCTAAATGGGGTGGGAACTCTTCAACTGAAAGTAAACTTAAAACATGCAGAGGTAACTGATGACACCAAAAAAGCAATTGGTGAGTGGAAGGCCTTGACTGGGAGAGAATGTGAAGACGAACATTTCTTTACTTTGGGTCTTAGCTGTTTATATCTGTTGAGTTTTGCAGTGTTTGTCCCCAGCCTGTCTTGCACAAAAACACGTGGCTGGAGCACACATTCTCTGCGATGCTGTTTACACATCATTTCACATTCCCTCTTCTTTGACTTCCTCCTTTGCACAAGATAACCTGATCAACTTTTATGTCCTAGCTTGCTTTATTTCTGTCTAATTTTTCATATTCTCACCCACACTTTAACTTCCTTTAAAAAAGAAAGGCAAGTTTTTTTTCCTTTCCCTGACCTTGGACCGAAGAGATTTTACCATATATTTTAATTTCAATCTTAAGACATCACCTTGTGTGCATTAGGATTTTAATAAATTTTCACTGACAATGCCTTCTGACAAGACCTTAATTCTCCTCAAAACCAACCAAAAAGATCAACATTTCCTTTCTTCTTAGCTCACGACTGGCTTCCAAGCTAGCATGCCTTCTGGTTAGGAGAACTTCGCTTTTCTAGTCCTAGGGCAACTCCACTCCTGCTCTCTAGCCTAAGAAAGCCCGTTCTATACTTTCTAAAAGTACACGTGTCTCCCCATGTATATTCCTGCCCACTCCTAGTTTCACCTTGAGACTCATGGTACTAGAAGCCCTTCAAATTGACTTTCTGTGCTGATTCTCAGTTATTCAGTGATCCTGTTACCACATTTAGGAAACCTAGTCTGAGCAGGCTGGCTTAGCATACCTTTTAGGAACTTCCAAATAGCCTATGCACATTTTTTTTGTTGCCCTCACTGTGGTTTTTTTTTCTGTTAGCTCTTTAGCCATCTCGCATCCTCCAGTAGACTTGAATTTCCTGAGTATGAGTCTGTTTCTTATTTAGAGGTGTTTGCACAAGGGTTGACAAAAGCCTTTCAACACATATTTGGTGAATCCCATGGTTGGTTAATTGCTAATGCTGATATATTTATGTCATCCACATTACAGCTTTATCAGTACATTAGAAGCAGATTCCAAGTAGGATGCTTTTAAACCCTTTGTTAACATGACTGCCACATCTCCTAAAATGTATTTAGGTTTTACCAGGACCAAAAAGGGTCAAGACACTGATGGGGGTTAATTGAAAGTGGCTAAGCTTGAGGATGAGATGGTTAGATAGCATCACAAACTCAATGGACATGACTTTGAGCAAACTCCAAGAGATGATAGAGGACAGAGGAGCCTGATGTGCTGCAGTCTGTGGGGTCACGAAGAGTCGGACACAACTTAGCAAATGAACAACAGCAACAAAGCTTGAAAACCACTTTTGGAAATCTATTTGTGTTCTTATTTGTATAACATTCTCCACATGCCAAGTTTGATTGACTTGTTTAAATGCTGTAGGATTAACATCCATGCTTTACAAATGCTTGACCAATTGTTTCTTCATAGTGTTAATTGGATGGCCACTTTGTCGCTTGCTTTTGAAAACCACAGGATGGAGCCAAATCATGATCCCTCTATTTCCTCCTGAGGAGTTACAGAATTGAATTTCAGTTTCATAAAACTAAATAGAAATAAATTATATGCCCTTATATGAAATGTCAACTAAAATTAAATGTAATCTTTTATTTATTTATTTATTTATTGAGTTCGAACTGAACCCAAATAATCAACTAGCAGTAATCTTGTCAAAATGCACAGGACACATAGGTTGCCAGAGGCTTTATCATAATTTTATTTGCCCAAAGCATTTGAATAAATGAGGTGAAATGTTGCCTCAAGTCTCTGAATCTTTGATAGATCATTTCTGGACCTCCTGCTGAAATACTGTCGACTAATTTTCTGCAGTAAATTTTCTCAGTGATTGTCACAGCCTGTAGTAATAGATGACTTTTCCTCCCATATGTTACTATGCCTGGGTGCAGAGAGATGACACATAGGCTGTGTGTATGTCTGTGAGGATGCAGCTGTGTACGCATCTTTTTATGAAGAAAAATAACTTTCTCCAGAGATTTTGTTGAAAATCACTTCTCCTCCCACATAGAGGGCATTCAATACATAGTCATTGAGTCACATTCTTTTTTTTTTTTTCTGAGTCACATTCTTAATTTGTGTTTTGTATTGGTATTCCCCGCATCTGCAGGGTTGGAAAGCAGGGCAGAAGGGGTGATGAAAGGAAAGCCTCGAATGATATTGTATCAGCGTAGTCATAAGTAGAGGTTCAAATTGGCAATGAGACTCACAAGGTATAAATAAGCTTTGAGGCCACATTTTCTTAGCTTTATAGAAGGTTACAGGGCAAGAGTTTCAGCATTACCTCATGGGGGAACGGCATTACTCAGGTACATACCTCCTCTCTTCTCCTCTCCATTCAAGACCAGTGCAGTCTCTGCAGATAGGAGCCAGACTTACTACAGATCTTTTATACTCGTATAGTCACATAGGTCCCGAGTGTGCATGTGCGCTCAGGCATGTCTGACTCTCTGCGGCCCCATGGACTGACCCCTTCCAGGCTCCTCTGTCCATGGGATTTTCTAGGCAAGGACACTGGAGTGGGTTGCCATTTCCTTTTCCAGGGGATCTTCCTGATCCAGGGATCCAACCCGGGCCTGCTGCATTGGCAGATGGATTCGTTACCACTGAGCCGCCTGGGAAGCACCCCCATAAGTCCAAGGCGTGCTTTCAGCTCCATAGCCCAAGCGTAGTCCTACAGATTAGGCATAAATACAGCAAAACTTATACAACATTCCATATTTATCTTAACACTGTACTTCCCAGGAAAGCAGAGCTTTAGGAAGACACTGTGTCCAGCTTCCACTCAAGCCTGATGAAAACCCTTTTGACACAGGTATTAATTTCCATATCACTTGAATTGCAAAATAAGCACAAGAAGCAATTTTTGAAGAGAATTTTGCTTTCCACTAACTTTTACTGTCCATTTGGAGAGATGCCCAAGAGGGAAAATTGCTGAGTGAAATGAACACTTCAACCATTAAGAGCTTACGATGCTGATCAACACCACAGAAAAGTGACTGTGTACCCACCTGAACAGACCTGTTGGATGTTTGAATTAAAACCCAAGGAATTACTTTTTTTGTAGAGCTTTGCAGTTCTTTCCTTTTGTTCAGGGCACCTCAAATATCTCTCTCAATCAGAGCAATGTGTCCACTGCCTGGGAACCCACTTTTACTCTAAGCTTCTGTCATTCATAATTTTGTACTTATTCTTGCTTAAAGGAGAATCCTAAAGATGTCTGTAGGCACTAGCTGCAATTGGGTTGAAAATCCTTTAAGTACAAGGTTTTATTCAAAAACTGTATTCTGCCCTATTGATTACATAAGGTCAAAATTCCCAATTTGATTTATCCAAAATGGCTGTGATCTGGAGTCTTTTATGTTTTTGAAAGAATAAATATTCTACAAATGCAATAGCAACAAATGTTAAGTCTTACTTTTTAAAAAAGACATAATAATCAAGTTCATGATTTTTCCAGAACTAAAAATTCTCTGCCATCCGTGTCTTTCTAATTAGAATGAATATTAATTCCAAAGATAAGTCTGAATCTCTCAACAAAGGACAAAATTGTATATTATACATTTATATGTACATGCTGCCTTTGAGAATGAAGCAGAAGTTCTTCCCACTTGCCTTCTTATTTCCCTTGTTGCTCATTATGCTAATGGGGAATAACTTAAGTAGAGCTATATTTAGGAGGAACTCGCTTTGGAAAATGTGCACACCAAGCATAGTTTCTGAAAAATGTGAAAACAAATCTAATGCCCATCAAAGTTTTAAGCACAAAGAAGAATGGACTTTAAAAAATGATTGAAATTGTTTAAAAACATGTCATTTTAGCATATCCTTGAATTTATATTGCTCATATTTTATTTTTTTTATTTTTTTTTATTTTTTTTGTTTATTGCTCATATTTTAATCTACTTTATATACAGAAATCCCCAGACAACTTCTATAATTGGTATGACTACCTTCCAATGAAAAGCTTAATTTAAGTAGATTACTGATATAGGTCAAATTATTTGAAGTTGGGTACTCAGGGAAGAATCACCAAAATACTATGGATAATGGAAGCATAAAATTATAAGAATATATATGACATTACTAAAATCTTTTTGCAATGCAAAATTTAACCTGATCCCCCCAAACCCCTGATAAACCTACTGAGGAATATGGATTATCATAATTTTTACATGTCTGCTTTTCCTTTGTGTATGCAATGTGCCACTTGTGGATTATCTTTTATCTAATGCTTTAATTCCCTATAATTCCATTTTTCAGTTTAATATAACTCCTATAATTTCTTCAATTTTCTCCACCTATAGACTTCATGTAATTCATAGGTAGCATATAGCAGCTCAGGTATTCTGGCTTCTTTATTTAAATAAATGTTTTCTTTCAATCAAATGATTTAGTAAATTTAGACTAACATCTTGTGTCTGTTTGTATTTTAATAAGTACATTATTTTACTTGACACATATGCACGCTTAGTCACTCAGTTGTGTCTGACTCTTGCAACCCCACAGACTGGGGTCTATAGCCTACCAGGCTGTCCGTGGGATTCTCCAGGCAAGAATACAAGTGGGTTGCCATTTCCTTCTCTGAGGGATCTTCCTAACCCAGGGATTGAACCCAGGTCTCCTGCATTGCAGTCAGACCCTTTACTGACTGAGTTATGAGGGAAGCCCTGACACATATAACCAAATCAAAATATCTTAAATTCACTAGCCTTGTTGAGGGAAGAAAATTACAGTGCATTTTGAGGTCATAGGGGGATAAAGATTAATGAGAATGTAAAATTCCTGCCAAAGCTCCCCAACAAATTACTCCAGTGATCTTCATTTCTAATGGAGAAAGATGGACTCTTCCTCCAAGTTTATCCTGCCAGTATATTCCAGGATAATTCAACAATATTCTTTGGAAATATGTTATTGACAAATGTTATGACATAATTATATGATGTTATATGACATTTCCAAATAGGAAAAGGAGTACATCAAGGCTGTATACTGTCATCCTGCTTATTTAACTTCTATGCAGAGTACATCATGAGAAACGCTGGGCTGGAAGAAACACAAGCTGGAATCAAGATTGCCAGGAGAAATATCAATCACCTCAGATATACAGATGACACCACCCTTATGGCAGAAAGTGAAGAGGAACTAAAAAGCCTCTTGATGAAAGTGAAAGAGGAAAGTGAAAAAGTTGGCTTAAAGCTCAACATTCAGAAAATGAAGATCATGGCATCTGGTCCCATCACTTCATGGCAAATAGATGGGGAAACAGTGGAAACGGTGTCAGGCTTTATTTTTTGGGGCTCCAAAATCAATGCAGATGGTGACTGCAGCCATGAAATTAAAAGACGCTTACTCCTTGGAAGGAAAGCTATGATCAACCTAGATAACATACTCAAAAGCAGAGACATTACTTTGCTGACTAAGGTCCGTCTAGTCAAGGCTATGGTTTTTCCTGTGGTCATGTATGGATGTGAGAGTTGGACTGTGAAGAAGGCTGAGCACCGAAGAATTGCTGCTTTTGAACTGTGGTGTTGGAGAAGACTCTTGAGAGTCCCTTGGACTGCAAGGAGATCCAACCAGTCCATTCTGAAGGAGATCAGTCCTGGGAGTTCTTTGGAAGGAAAGATGCTCAAGCTGAAACTCCAGTACTTTGGCCACCTCATGCGAAGAGTTGACTCACTGGAAAAGACTCTGATGCTAGGAGGGATTGGGGGCAGGAGGAGACGGGGATGACCGAGGATAAGATGGCTGGATGGCATCACTGACTCAATGGACATGAATCTGAGTGAACTCCGGGAGTTGGTGATGGACAGGGAGGCCTGGAGTGCTGCGATTCATGGGGTCGCAAAGAGTCAGACAGGACTGAGCGACTGAACTGAACTGAACTGAATATGCCATTTATGTTGTAGCATGCTTGATACTACGAGATATGCTTTCTGCTTTAATACTTTGTCAGCACTATCAGAAAACCACTCAGAAAGTTTCCAATGAGTTTCCATTTGTCTGATTCATAAAAGAGGAGAATATGCTAGTTACGCCTCTATTGTTGATGGAGAAGATGGGTGGAATGAAAAGTGTATGTCTTAGCATGCATGCATGCTCAGTCATGTTTTCTCTTTGCAACCCCATGAAGTGTAGCCCTCCAGGCTCCTCTGTTCATGCAATTTTCCAGGCAAGAAAACTGGTGTGGGTTGCCATTTTCTCCTCCAGGGGAATCTTCCAGACTCAGGGATCAAACCCGCATCACTTGAGTCTTCTGCATTGGCAGGTAGATTCCTTACCACTATGCCACCTGGGAAGCACATATGTCTTAGCAGAGAAGAAGCATCATATGATATCCCTTATATATAGAATCTAAAAAGAAATGATACAATTGAAAATGAAAGTGAAAGTTGCTCAGTCGTGTCCGACTCTTTGTGACTCCATGGACTATACAATCCATGGAATTCTCCAGGCCAGAATACTGGAGTGGATAGCCTTCCCTTCTGCAGGGGATCTTGCCAACCCAGAGATCAAACCCAGGTCTCCTGCATTGCAGGAATCTAAAAAGAAATACAACAATTGAACTTACAAAAGAGAAAGAGAGTCACAGACTTAGACAACAAACTTATGGTTGCTGGGAGGAAGGGATAGTCAGGGACTTTGGGATACACATGTACACAATGCCAGATTTAAAATTGATAACCAACAAGGTCCTACTGTAATAGTACATGAGAACTCTGCTCAGCTATGTGGCAGCCTGGATGGGGGTGGGGGTAGTCTAGGGGAGAATGGATACATGTATATGTATGGCTGAGTCCCTTTGCTATCCACCTGAAACTATCACGACATTGTTAATCAGCTATACCCCAATACAAAAAAAAAAAAGCTTAAAATAATTTTAAAAAGTATATGTCTCAGAAGCCCCAGGCTTCAGGCATATACTGAAAATTCATACATGATTTTCCCTTAATCTGAGATTTACAATTTAGTTCATATTATTGAACTGACCTTTATCACTTGATAAACTGAGTTAGCAAGCTCTGAAGAAGACAGATACAGTTTTAAGCTGCCAAATTCTCTTGCAGTTAATTTGTTATTTCTTATAGCCTCAATCCATAAAATGAGTTATATAAGCACACAGCAATTTTTGGTAGAATATTTATGAGAAGGTGAGATTTGGAGTCAAAAAAAGATAGCTTTGGCAAAAAAAGAAATCATAGATAACAAAATTTTAAGACAACTTTTAGTGACTCTAAAGTAATATCATAGTTAGTTTGCATAATCCATAAAATTTGAAAACATTCAACATAACCATCAACCCACACACCAAAAATATTTCCCATCTCTTCAGATCTTTACTATGGCACACAAGTTTCTAGACACCCAATAATCATGACCTGATACAACTTTGTTTTTTAATTGGAGTATAGTTAATTTACAATATTGTTAGTTTCAAGTATACAGTAAAGTGATTTATTTATGCATATATGTGATACTAATTTTTACATTTGAAAACTAAAAAGAAAACAATAAAATTTTTTTCTATACAATATAGTCTTTAACTTTGTATAGCATCAAGGAAAATGGTTGTTTTTGTTCAAATTGTACAGAATCTGTACATTTATAGACATTTTAAAGTCTGTTCTGCTTCTGAGAGACTGAAATAACAAGAGAGGGTAATAATACATATAAAGAAGAGGTGGCAAGAATACACAGAACTGTACAAGAAAGAGCTTTATAACCCAGATAACCACGATGGTGTGATCACTCACCTAAGCCAGACGTCCTGGAATGTGAAGTCAAGTGGGCCTTAGAAAGCATCATTAAGAACAAAGCTAGTGGAAGTGATGGAGTCCAGTTGAGCTATTTCAAATCCTGAAAGATGATGCTGTGAAAGTGCTGCACTCAATATGCCAGCACATTTGGAAAACTCAGTAGTGGCCACAGGACTAGAAAAGGTCAGTTTTCATTCCAATCTCAAAGAAAGGCAATGCCAAAGAATGCTCGAACTACCATTCAATTGCACTCATCTGACACTCTAGTAAAGTAATGCTCAAAATTTACCAAGCCAGGCTTCAGCAATATGTGAACCATGAACCTCCAGATGTTCAAGCTGGTTTTTGAAAAGGCAGAGGAACCAGAGATCAAATTGCCAACATCTGCTGGATCATGAAAAAGGCAAGAGAGTTCCAGAAAAACATCTATTTCTGCTTTATTGACTATGCCAAAGCCTTTGACTGTGTGAATCACAATAAACTGTGGAAAATTCTGAAAGAGATGGGCATACCAGACCACCTGACCTGCCTCTTGAGAAACCTATACGCAGGTCAGGAAGCAAGAGTTAGAACTGGACATGGAAGAACAGACTGGTTCCAAATAGGAAAAGGAGTACATCAAGGTTGTATATTGTCACCCTGCTTATATAACTTATATGCAGAGTACATCATGAGAAACGCTGGGCTGGAAGAAGCACAAGCTGGAATCAAGATTGCCGGGAGAAATATCAATAACCTCAGACATGCAGATGACACCACCCTTATGGCAGAAAGTAAAGAGGAATGAAAAAGTCTCTTGATGAAAGCAAAGAGGAGAGTGAAAAAGTTGGCTTAAAGCTCAACATTCAGAAAACTAAGATCATGACATCTGGCCCCATCACTTCATGGCAAAAAGATGAGGAAACAGTGGAAACAGTGTCAGACTTTGCTTTTTTGGGGGCTCCAAAATCACTGCAGATGGTGATTGCAGCCATGAAATTGAAAGACGTTTACTCCTTGGGAAGGAAGTTATGACCAACCTAGATAGCATATTCAAAAGCAGAGACATTCCTTTGCCAACAAAGGTCCGTCTAGTCAAGGCTATGGTTTTTCCAGTGGCCATGTACGGATGTGAGAGTTGAACTGTGAAGAAAGCTGAGTGCCAAAGAATTGATGCTTTTGAACTGTGGTGTTGGAGAAGACTCTTGAGAGTCCCTTGCACTGCAAGGAGATCCAACCAGTCCATTCTGAAGGAGATCAGTCCTGGGTGTTCATTGGAAGGACTGATGTTGAGGCTGAAACTCCAGTACTTTGGCCACCTCATGCGAAGAGTTGACTCATTGGAAAAACCCTGATGCTGAGAGGGATTGGGGGCAGGGATTGGGGACAACAGAGGATAAGATGGCTGGATGGCATCACGGACTCGATGAACATGAGTTTGAGTGAACTTTGGGAGTTGGTGATGGACAGGGAGGCCTGGAGTGCTGCGATTCATGGGGTCACAAAGAGTCGGACATGACTGAGTGACTGAACTGTACTGAACTGAAACACAAGTAATATTTATATATACATCTATAGTAATGCCATTGGAGATCTCCTTCTCATAGCACAGGTTTACGAATGCTGTGAGCTAAATTATGTTTCTCTAGTGATGAATATTGTGTTTCCAAAATATAACATGGGGAATGTAGAAAATGAGTATAATTTTTGCACCATGAAGTTGATTTTATGGTAGTATTTGCTGGGTTGGCCAAAAGGTTCATTCAGATTTTTTTTGTAAGATCTTATGGAAAAACCCCAGTGAACATTTTGGCCAGTCCAGTGTATGCCTATGGATAATTTGCTATGTAATTTCATATTTGGCCAAAGTCTAATGAAGGTAAGCATGTTGATTTAGAATGCCTTGTGTTGGCCATTAAAATGGAAAACCGGAGATCTGTCATTGACTTTATGTCTTTAAGCCAGTAGAAACTAAGGATTATATTAGTTTATGACACTATCCATTATAAAATAATGGAAAAAGTCAAATAACTTTTTCATGATATGCAGACACTGAACCAAAGGCTCAGAAGAGCTAGTCTTAAAAATGTATCTTTAACAAAAAGAATAGCAGAAGCAGAAATGATTATTAAAAGGAAAAAAAAAAGTCAAATTTTCTTCAGAATCAATATCCCAAAATACACTTAAAATAATCATTAAATAAGTAGTGGATATTCATCTCTAAGACTATTTTGCACAAAAATTAGTTCTATGTACAAACATTTCTTTCTTTAAGTCCCTAAAATTGCATAAAGAAAATGTCTCCTCTTTTCCCTATTTTGTTGTCCGTGGGAAAGGCACAACTATCATCATTATCATTGCAATCGGTATTCAGTTCAATTCAGTTCAGTTGCTCAGTTGTGTCCAACTCTTTGCTACCCCATGGACTGCAGCACACCAGGCTTCCCTGTCCATCACCAACTCCTGGAGCTTGCTCAAACTCATGTCCATTGGGTCGGTGATGCCATCCAACCATCTCATCCTCTGTTGTCCCCTTCTTCTGTTTTCAACCTTTCCGATCATCATGGTCTTTTCCAAGGAGTCAGTTCTTCACATCAGGTGGCCAAAGTGTTGGAGTTTCAACTCCTGCATCAGGCTTTCCAATGAATATTCAGGGCTGATTTCCTTTAGGATTGACTGGTTTGATCTTGCAGTCCAAGGGACTCTCAAGAGCTTTCTCCAACACCACAGTTCAAATGCATCAATTTTTCAGAACTCAGCTTTCTTTACAGTCCAACTCACATCCATACATGACTACTGGAAAAATCATAGCTTTGACTAGACAGACCTTTTTTGGCAAAGTAATGTCTCTGCTTTCTATATGCTGTCTAGGTTGGTCATAGCTTTTCTTTAAGCTTTTCTTAAAAGGAGCAAGTGTCTTTTAATTTCATGGCTGTAGTCACCATCTTGCAGTGATTTCAGAGCCCAGAAATATAAAGTCTGTCACTGTTTCCATTGTTTCCCCATCTATTTGCCATGAAGTGATGGGACTGGATGCCAAGATCTTAGTTTTTGAATGCTGCATTTTAAGCCAGCCTTTTCACTCTCCTCTTTCACTTTCACTAAGAGGCTCTTTAGTTCCTCTTTATTTTCTGCCATAAGGGTGATGTCATCTGCATATCTGAGGTTATTGATATTTCTTCTGGCAATCTTGATTCCAGCTTGTGTTTCATCCAGCCTGGCATTTCGCATAATATATTCTGCATATAAGTTAAATAAGCAGGGTGACAATATACAGCCTTGACATACTCCTTTGCCTATTTGGAACCAGATTGTTGTTCCATGTCCAGTTCTAACTGTTGCTTCTTGACCTGCATACAGATTTCTCAGGAGGCAGGTCAAGTGGTCTGGTATTCCCATCCCTTGAAGGATTTTCCACAGCAATTGCTAATATGATTTTATAAGCCACATGTAACTTTCTGGTTCTCTGTAGACTGCAACATTGGAAATGGCAGATCCCTGCAGGGTTGGAAAAGATCCATTTTCATCACATGTAGATATTATTATATGATTTCCTCTCTATCTTGATCAGCCTGCATATCCAATAACAAATAGGTTTTTTTCAGTCGAATTTTCTGATAAATTTGGAAAGATCATCACCAGATACAGAAGAAAAGTCACAGTCAACCCCAAATCTTTTGATGGCCCTGTATCCGACTTTGCTGAGAGAGGAAGTTGAGCTGTGGAGCAGATTCAGAGCCAAATATGCCTCATACTTTTGGGCAAATCTGGCCCTCCTCCTAGAGTGCTCAAGATGGGGAGTTTCAGTGCAACTCCTCATCTATTTGTTTAGTGAATCCTCCTGTGTCTGCTGCCTGAATTTTTACATTTCTGAATTTCCATGAGAAATGTGTTTCAAACAGCATTTTATAACTGGAATACTTTTACATTTAGATTCATTGAATTTTAGATCTGAGAACTAAGGACATTTGCTTCTACCCATCATTTAACAGATGCAGACACTGAAATTCAAAAGGTTAAGTGGCTTTTCTGTAGCCATCTAGGTGTTTTTTGATGATTGAGCCCAGATTTTCTCAATATTCGTTGAGGGCTTTTTCATTTTCACTTACAGACAATTCTTTCTTAAATAGCTTATAATGTGAAATCTATGTTAAAAACTGTGTCTTTCTAGCTAGGCTTTTTCCTTTTTAAGTTTTATCCATGGAGAGTTGTTTATGATATAGAATTGAGAAGGAATTCAAAGAAATGAATGCATTTGATATTTCATAGCTGGAGTGTTAGTGATTGATTAGATACAATAAAAGACACCTGCTAATATTTCTGAGAGCTTGAAACCTCAAAAAGAACAGAAACCATGTCTAAAGTATCTTATGTTAAGGCAATGGAACCCCACTCCAGTACTCTTGCCTGGAAAATCCCATGGACGGAGGAGCCTGGTAGGCTGCAGTCCATGGGGTCGCTAGGAGTCGGACATGACTGAGTGACTTCACTTTCACTTTTCACTTTCATGCATTGGAGAAGGAAATGGCAACCCACTCCAGTGTCCTTGCCTGGAGAATCCCAGGGACGGGAGCCTGGTGGGCTGCCATCTCTGGGGTCGCACAGAGTCGGACACGACTGAAGTGACTTAGCAGCAGCAGCAGCAGCAGCAGCAGCAGCAGCAGCAGCAGCAGCAGCTTAACCAGCAAACAGTAGACACTTGGAATGTTTGTTGAATGACTAAAGAAAACATTCTGGTGGTGAAGAGTTAGAAGGAATAAAAAGCATGTTCTTACTGTATGCTTAAAATAGTTCTGCTACATAAAGTTGCAATGACAAGATTCCAAGAAATTCACATAGGGACACGTCATCCAAGAGGAACTCAGGAAAGTGACAGAGCTGGCATCTCTGGCAGATCAAGGAAAGGTTTCAACTTTTAGGAAAACCAGGAATCTTTAAATGTAACTGCACAAATGTGCTGCAAACAGAAAATGAACTTAGAGGACCTGGGAAAAAAGTAGAGATCCAAAGTGGAAAGATTGGGTTAAAGCAAGAAAGACAACAGAGGACTGGAAACTTTCTAAGTGTGATGCTAGTGACACCTGGCTAGGCCTTCAGGAAGTCTGCACACGATACTCTGTGGTTTTGTTTTGTGTCCAAAGCTGACAACTCTGAGGAGAAGAAATAACAAACTCTTGGGAAATAGTCAGGATCAGCAGGTGCAATAAACCCTCCCACCTCAGAGTCTTTGTTGTACACATTTTTTATTTTAATTTTATTTCTTAAAAGCAAGTGAGCAAAAATAATTCTTTCAATCACTTTCATAGAGATATATGCTCTTCTGGAAAATGGAACTATGCTCATTACTGCAGGAAAAGTAATGAGGTCAAAAGTGAGAGACCAAATCATTCTTTTGAAGAGACTTCACATTAGGCTTCCCTCCTCACTTGGGCTTCCCAGGTGGTGCTAATGTAAAGAATCTGCCTCCCAATGCAAGAGATATAAGAGATGCTGGCTTGATCCCTGGGTCAGGAAGATCCCCTGGAGAAGGAAATGGCTACCCACTCCAGTATTCTTGCCTGGAGAATCTTATGGACAAAGGAGCCATGTGGGCCACAGGCCATAGGGTCGTGAAGAACTGGACACGACTGAAATGACTTAGCACACACGCAACTTGGGAAGCTCACCTCTGAGGTTGACCTCATGTCAATTCATCCTATTCACTCATGTTATTCATTTCACCCTATGAAGTGAAGTCTTTTTCATGAACTCAGTGGTTTAGGGGAGATGAAAGATTTTCTTACTTCGTGCATGCTGCTAAAATGTCTTCCAAGGATTAGATAAAACCTACAGTTTGCCTCAGTTCTTTTTCTTGCCCAGATTAGTGCTGATACACCAACTTTTCTGAAGAAACAAAGTCCAAAGGAATGTGCTAAGGCTATCTGAGTTCTCTGAAACAAAAGTTTTCATTGCGTTTAAGTGACATGTATAAAAAAAACAAAACTGTTTGAGACCTTCATGAAAGGTAACCTCAGCAAGCTGCGAAAATGCTCCAGAAGTTTTTGAGACTGACCATGAGATGAAATGCTAAAAATATGTTGGAACTAAATTAAAAGGAAGGTCAGGACACAGCCATGTCTAAATGGGAGATATAAAGCACAGTGAATACAAATTGATAACGCTAAGGCAAGAGACCGTTTATTGCTCTTCCACTTTTCTTTTAGGGAACAAGCAATAAAATTGAAATGAATGATCCAATTTTAAACCTAATTTTCATACAGCATCATTTCTCCTGAAGGTTCACCAAAGATAGAAATCAAAGAGAAAAATAAAGAGAAAATCAGCCTACTTCATCCTCCACTCATCTCATTGTTGGGGGGCTCAATATCTTGTGAAATACATTTTAAAATAAAAATTCTAAGTTGCAAAATCTGAAAATGTATTTTATTCTTATGTGGTGTGTTCTTAACTTGTATATTAATGCTCAGTATTGATACACACACATGAAAATACAGATACACACTCACACTCCCAAATATGCTCTTTATTCTCTGTGTCCCTGTGTTTGTCTGTCTCTGTCATCTCCCTCTCTCTCTTGTTTCTATACTTATCTATCTCTCTATATATCAATGTCTATCCATCTATCTATGCCTATCGTTTCTATTTATGTTATTCAAAATATTAAAATATCATTTTCATCCTGTGCTTAATACTGCGGGGCGGGGAGGGGGTGTACGTGTGTTTCCTCCATGCTTGGGCCTTTTTCTCATCGACATCTATGTCTGCTTTAATTGTCTTCTAAGAGATAAAATGTTGTTGCTTTGAGAGAGATTATAGAAACATCCTAGTGAGTCTCTCTCTGGAAGTTACAGAATGTCACAAACTGTGAAAGATCTGAAGTATTACCCTAATTGCAAGTTAGAAAGGTAACCTGCAACAATTTCATGGATGATGCTAGCAGAAAACAGAACTCTTGCATCTGAAAAAAAGGACTTGATTACTTATGGCACAGCAGGCCTTCTAGGTGTCATGCCCACATTTATTTCTCTTGCTCCCTCATCCCAAGTGGGCAGCCCAGGTAGATGTTCTACCCACGGTGTGGCCTTGTATCCCAGGTAACAATCTGGAGCTGAGGAAATATTCTTTCACTGGGACTGTCAGCAAACACCATTCAACCTTTGCCCCAGAGAGAGATCTTATCTTTATTGCCCTAGACAACAAAAACAAAAAATAGAAAATAAATTTAAAAGTCTGCCTTTGCCCCAGAGGGAGACATTCTTTCTGTCTTCCAGAGTTGTTTGCTTAATGAAGACCCCTGAAAAGATAGTCCAGGAGAAAAGGGTGTCAGTACCTCCAGCTCAAATAGGAGAGACCCACTGAGAATTATCTCCCAGTAGAGACTTGCTTCAGTAGTTCTGAATAGAGATGTTCCTAATGTTCAGATCAGTATTCACCTGAGATAGAGTTTTCCTGTTGGTTTCCACAAAGTTCTCTTGTTAGACAAGAAGCTCTATTTTCCTTTCTTTCTCTCTCCCTTTCTCTCCCTCTCTCCTTCCTTCTTTCCATCTTTCCATCAATCCTGACAATGAAGCCTCAGTCTTGAGCTTCTGTGCTTTGTCCTTAACATCATGGACAGGTTTTCCACTATGTGTCACATTTGGACAGTTTTTCCATCTTTTTTCTTTCTTTGTCCTATACTACTTGGCTGAACATTCTAGCTTCAGTGTTTATTTGTTGCCAGTATCTGTTCCAACTGACGTGTCAAGTTGCCTGTGCTTTTGAGAAGATCTCAGGAAGTGGGGATTCTAGCAGCATCTGGGAGTTTTATCCTTGGACTTTTTCCTCATTGTGCAGTGCTTCCTCCTACTCCTTCACGATCCCACTGGTCTATATATATATCCCTTTATCTTACAAGTTGCACACTGACAAAAGATCATACTGCCAAAAAGCAGTGCTCTGAGAACCTCTATGAATCATGCAGGTTCATGTCAAATGCTCTGCCTGGATTCCTGAATCTAGAAAATAGGAGGGCTTTACATTTTTCTTTAATTTGCCTGCTCTAGGTAGAAATGCTACTCTGCAGGTAATGAAAATGATGACAAACGTACCCTAAGTTTAACATTCAGAGGAATTTGAGCCCCATCAAAAAGTAGCACTTTGAAAGTCATATATTTACCCTTTTTGCTCTTGCTCAAAAATGCCCTTGGAATTCTTTTCAGAATCCAACATAAATTTTTTGGAATGTCTTTGGCAGCAGCCAATCTTTATCCTTTAATACTGAATTTCATTTTGGAGATAGCTAAAAGCTATTTAGAGCCCAATAAAAAAAAAGCAGATTAAAAAAAAAGCAGATAAACAAGCTGGGTTTATAAAACTATGTGAATATGTGCAATGAAACAGATATCTTTATGTGGTTGATAAACTGGCCCTGAACACAGTTCCAGCAGAGGAGTTCCAAATGCTTAGGGTTTTCAATGCTTTGGAGGAAATTAAAAGTGACTCTTCTTCCCAAGAGGATTGAGAGTTCCTTCACTAAAAGTATAATTGATAAAAAAAAATTGTTAAAAATATACTGGTTTCTGCATTATTTCTTTAACAGTAATCATTTTTAAGCTAAAGAGGTTATATCAAAATGGAGGGATTTTTGTCAGCGGCTGTGGTCTGGATGTTGCCAGAGTCAATGAAAGCACTTGCAGACATGTGCGTGCTAAGTCACTTCAGTTGTGTCTGACTATTAGAGACCCTTTGGACTGTAGCCCACCAGGCTCCTCTGTCCATGGGATTCTCCTGGCAAAGATCCTGGAGTGGGTTGCTATACCCTTTTCCTATCCAGAAAACAGGTTCTCCTGCATATGCAGGTGGGTTCTTTACCTGTAGCACCACCTGAGAATCCCTTGCAGACTTGCCTACTTGCTAATAAAATGATTCGGTTAATTTTCCCTCCTTTTTTGAATTCCCCACCCTTCTTTGTTTTGTCTTGTTTTTGAAAGATAGTGTGTTTTGGTTAGGAACAATTGGTTGGTTGTGAATAAATTCTATGATTTATTGGGAGCTCAGATGATAAAGAGTCTGCCTGCAGTACAGGAGACCTGGGTTCAATCCCTGGGTTGGGAAGATCCCCTGGAGAAGGAAATGGCAACCCACTCCAGCATCCTTGCCTGGAAAATCCCATGGACGGAGGAGCCTTGCAGGCTACAGTCCATGGGGTCGCAAAGAATCAACTTGACTGAGCGACTTCCCACTTTCACTTTTATTTTTCTATGATTTACACGACTCTGAGTTAAATTTAGGCAGGTACTTAACCTTTTAGCTTATTTACTCAAAATTGGGAAGAATAATATCTGATTTACAAGATAGTTTTTAGATTAGTGAGATACCCTATTGGAAGGTGAATGGTAAAATTTAAAGGAAATCTATGCTCAATAATTTTCTTCTCACTCTCATTTTATTTTCCTGCTTGCCCTGGGTTAGAATAGTAGCAATTTAATATTTCCCCTAGAATGAAGGAAATAGATTGAAACCTCTAAGTTCATGGAAGCTGAGTTTCCTGCTTAAAACATAATTCATGCTTACATCAAGACAAAGAGGCAAGATAAAGAACCTATTCCTTCTAACACTTTCTCTGTGGTGATACAGATGGATGATTGGAACAAGATGGGCGTATAAACCAATGCACCCCAAGCTACTTGGGTGGGCATTAATCCTATGATCTTAGGAATAGGAACTGTTTGAAAACAGTTTCCACCAATATATGATACCCTCAGTAGGGGAACAATCTGGGAAAATGTAAGAGCACTCTTCAGAGGGATAAGAGGAGACAATGAGATCAGTGGAAAAGAATAAGGGAATCGAGTTTTCTTTCCTCCAGTGCCTCTTCTTGGTCAGTGAGCATTGAAGGGAAAGTGGCTCCTTAGGTCAGTAAGCACTGGGGGTTTGGTGTTTGTGGAACATGCAAGGGAGTGAAGCACTGGAGAAAAGAGAGTTTTGAGGATTCTAAATACTTTTCTACTTTAAGTTACTGAAAACATTGAAAGATTTTGTGGAGGAGCATAAGCATAGCTTAAATGCGTCCTTTTGACTGGCATTTTGCCCGAGTCCAGTCTCGCAGGCATCTGAGAGGGAGACAGCTAGAAGGATCTGGGTGTAGCAGAGGCAAGGAATCTGGTATCCTCACAATATAACGTCCCAGGCATGGTCCTTTCTTAGTAATTCACAGCTTCTGCTTTTGAGCTTCCATAGTTATTTTTAGCTGTTAGTATGGTGGTAGGGAGTTTAAATACTGGTTTAAATATATGTTCTCTGTTGCATCTTGAAGCTCTAGGAAAGAAAAAGGTAAATTTGTGCTGTTTGGGTTTGTCTTTGACATCATTGTTCTATTTAAGCTTCCCTTAGAATGCAAGGAGATCAAGCCAGTCAATCCTAAAGGAAATCAACCCTGAATATTCACTGGAAGGACTGATGCGGAAGCTGAAACTCTAATACGTTGGCCATCTGATGCCAAGTGCCGACTCATTGGAAAAGACCCTGATGTTGGGAAATAGTGAAGGCAAAAGGAGAAGGGGACAACAGATGATGGGTTGGTTAGATAGCATCACTGACTCAATGCACATGAATGTGAGCCAGCTCTGGGAGATAATGGAGGACAGAGGAGCCTGGTGTGCTGCAATCCATGGGGTCATGAAGAGTTGGGCATGACTTAATGACTAAACAATAACAGTTCTGAGACTGGTCAGCAAACGGCTCCAGTCCTGTGGGACAAGCTATGAAGGTCAAGGGGAAGGGGGAAAAGTGCATACAAAATTAAAATGGGGGAAAAAAAGAAGAAAGTTGGGAATCAAGGAGGGGCCAAGGAAACCGACAACTAGTCCCCATTATAAACTTTACCTTTTTCAGCCTAGTATCCTTGGACATTCTATTCTGTTTCTTTTTTTAAGAAGTCAAGAATGAAAATCTCTGCCCATTAAAATAATAAATAACCTTTTTCACTGGCAGAAGTAAACTTCTAGGAAAAAGATCCTAGCACTCTTCAACTGAGAATGTTTCCAGTAGCTGCTAAATAGTCAAAACAAGAATACATAACAAAGCTCAAATAAAAAAATATTCAGGTGGATGCTAAAGTTTATTTTTTTTAAAGATTTAAGGAAATAAGCAAAAAGGAGAAATCAGCAGGAGACCCTGGAGGGAAACTGAAAGTTAGACTCTATCATTATCATCTTGGAAGAGAAGCTATGACAAACCTAGACAGTGTATTAAAAAGCAGAGACGTCATTTTGCCAACAAAGGTCCTTATAGTCAAACCTATGGTTTTTCCAGTGGTCATGTATGGATGTGAGAGCTGAACCATAAAGAAGGCTGAGAGCCAAAGAATTTATGCTTTCAAATTCTGCTGCTGGAGAAGACTCTTGAGAACCTCCTGGACTGTAAGGAGATCAAACCAGTCAATCCTAAAGGAAATCAACCCTGAATACTCTTTGGAAGGACTGGTGCTGAAGCTGAAGCTCCAATCCTTTGGCCACCTACTGTGCAGAACTGACTCACTGGAAAAAACCCTGATGCTGAGAAAAATTGAGGAGGAGAAGAGGATGACAGAGGATGTGATGGTTGGATGGCATCACTGACACTATGGACATGAGTTTGAGCAAACTCTGGGAGATAGTGAAGGACAGGGAAGCCTGGAGTGTTGCAGTCTGTGGGGTCACCAAGAGTCAGACATGACTTAGTGACTGACAACAATAAATTACCACACTTATTTATAGTAAGTATAGGTAGACCTTTCTGAAAAAAAAAAAAATGAGTTGTTCCCTTTGCCTGTGATCATCGGATTATAGTGAAATAACTCTCCAATTAGATGATGCATGAGACTTCTGTCTTTCTAATAGCAGAAATGAGATTTCTAGTAGGAGCACATGTAAATAAGTGAAGTTGCTCAGTCATGTCCTACTTTTTGCCATCCCATAGATTGTTGCCTACCAGGCTCCTCTGTCCATGGGATTTTCCAGGCAAGAGTACTGGAGTGGGTTGCCATTTCCTTTTCCAGGGGATCGAAACCAGGTCTCCTGTGTTGCAGGCAGACACTTTACTGTCTGAGCCACCAGCGAAGCCCAATGCAGGAGCACATGCATAGATGCAATTCTTGAGGCCCAGGATTTTCTGCTGGAACCTGAAGGTGCTTTCTTAGTCTGGTCTCCTGGCCAGACCTGTGGTGGTGTGCACCCTGGTTGTAAAGATGCTGCTGGTTTACACCCTCTGTGTTTGTAATAAAAGATCAACCCGGTGGGAGATTCAGAAGGAATTCTTAGTGTTTTATTCCTGCAGCCACCACTGGCTGTAAATCATCATTCCAGGTCTTGGCTTTCTTTGTGTCCCTGCCTGGGTGATGGTGTGAGAGGAGGGACACAAAGGAAGGAGGTGACTGTTTTGCAAGAGATTTTTGACTCAGTACATCTTGGGAGCTTGCTTCCACCTAGACCATTTTCAAAGAAGCGCTTTAAGGTGACCAGGAAGCTAGTGAATAGTTTTCCTTTTGCATTACTAAATAATGTGGAGAATCAATATTCTGTTTCAGGGAGTATTTTATTTCACTGGGCTTTCTTGATGGCCGTTCATACTTCCAGTACAGATTTTTTAGTTTTCCATAGAGCCCAGAGAAACCAACAATATTTTGTTGTATTTTAAATTTTTATTAATGACATTCCAATGCCTATCTGAACTTTTCTTAACCATTGTTTAAGAATTTAAGCAACAAAAATGTTTGAGAATATTTTTGAATTAGCAATCTCTGCCCAGTACAACCACCATTCATGGACATCCACAAGGTGTATAGGCAGAAAGTATATTATTATTTAATAATATATTACATATCTATAATAAGCATATAATAATATATCCACCAAGATGCACAGGCAGAAAGTATTAATATATCATTATTTAATATAATATTAAAATTATTTAACATAAAACAGAATATATTAGTATATATAAAATATATGTGTATATATATAGAAAGATATTTATATAATATATATTTATACATATGGAGTGAGAGAGTATATATATATACATAAAGAAACAGAGATTAAGATTTATTTTAAGGAATTGGCTCACATGGATGAAGCTGGCAAGTCCAAAATCCATAGGCTAGTTCAGCAGGCTGAAAATTCAGGCAGAATTTCTGCATTTCAGCTTCAAGGAAGAATTCCTTCTTCTCTGGGAAAACTCAGATATTTTCTCTTAAGATTTTCAATTGCATGAAGCTCACCCACACTTTTGAGGTTACCCTGCTTTACTTAAAGTCAACTGATTATAGATGTAAATTGCATCCAAGGTGAGGTGTCACTGAGACCTTGGTGCAGCTACAATTGTCACCTGGAAAGGAAATGTAATGAACCATCATTAGTCGTTAACACAATCTCACATCAGTTCATCAATGAGGACATCACAGTGTGATGGCTTTCTCTGTACACACACACACTTTCCTTGCTAAAAATAAGCATTTCCTTCTTTAAGAATAGCTATGAAAGAAGTTTCTATAAGAGAAAAAGTCTATTCTTAAAACTTTGGATTGTGGCTCTGAACTTTGGCTGCACTTTAGAATGATCTGGGGAAATTTTAAAATGCTTGTATTCAGTCTGTATCCCAACAATATGTCTGAATCCCTAGAGGTACGATCCCAGATCCAGTGATTTTTGTAAAGCTCCCTGAGTGATTCCACTGTGCAGCCAAAATCTCAAGCCTCTGCTCTAGATGTTTTCCAGAATGAATAAAATAATGATCTTAACCATTTTTTCTTAAAGGAGCAGACTTTTCCTCATAATGAAATTTAAAGATTGAGTTAATTGTTTAAAACAAAGAATTAAAATGTCAATTTTTTGATGCATGATATGTGGAGGCTAGAGAGGGAGTGAGACGATCCCTTTATGATGTGTGGTTGTAAGGGTTTTCTTTAGTGAGCTTGTTAACCATGAGAAGAGAAGAGAGAGCCAGAGAAGAAAAATTAAGCACAGTGATGTTGACAAAAAGAAGAGAGTTTGAGCAATAAGCTCTTTTCTTGAATATTATTTTTTGCATACGACAAAAAAGAAAAATTGACAATGAAACATCAGGATATATGTTGTATTTCTTTTCATTTTTTAAAATTAAGATTGAATATACCTACTATACGGCTCAGACGGTAAAGCGTCTGTCTACAATGCGGGATACCTGGGTTCGATCCCTGGGTTGGGAATATCCTCTGGAGAAGGAAATGGCAATCCACTCCAGTACTATTGCCTGGAAAATCCCATGGACAGAGGAGCCTGGTAGGCTACAGTCCATGGGGTCGCAAAGAGTCAGACACGACTGAGCGACTTCACTAAACTAAACTAAATAAATACCTACTATAAGATCCACTATTTTTAGTGTACAGTTAGCCAAGTTTTGGCAAATATATGCAGTTGTATAACCACCTTATAGGACAATTTTATTACCCCCTACCCCAAATTACCCTCTGTCTATGTATAGACAAACCCTGCTCCTTCTCCCAGACTCTGGAAACCACTGATGTGCTTTCTGTTCCACTCATTTTCCCTTTGCTGAGTTACGTAAGTGATACCATACAATTTCATTGTATTTTAAATAGTTATATTTTTATAGAAAATAATTAATGTGTAGATTCTGTGCAATACGCTCTGAAATGATCAAGCATCCTTGTCTGAAAAAGCAAGCTGTCTCCCTAACCATGAAGCACTTCTTGGGGAGCTTCAGGCACTGGCAATCAACATGGGAACCAGGAGAAACCACTCAGAAGGGCAGAATTTACCAATTTAAGCCAAACAGTGATAGAAATATTGAAATCAATTTAAAAAAGGAGCAGTCACATAATTAAACTCAAGGAAATAAAACACAAGACAGAGAAGCAACATACTTTCAATTACTGCAAAAAAAAGTAAGTATTTTTTCCTTTTATAAAAGCAATAATAGTTAAAAAAAAAAAAAAGAAGAAGAAGAAGAAGAAGAAAGAAAGAAAGCTAAACAAGTAGATGGAAAAACCCCCAAACAACTGGAGAAAAATAATGGTATATCTTTCTAGACTTTAAAAACATTTCACATATAGTCACACACACATAGAAATACTTATTTTGTTTTTAAATTTTTACAATGCTGCGTTGGCTTCTGCCATACAACAACACAAATCAACCACTATCACACATATATCCCCTCCCTCCTGAGTCTTCCTCCCCTCCCAATCCCACAGCCCCCATCCCAGGCCATCACCGAGCACCAGACAAGGCTCCTCAAGCCACACAGCAACTTCCCACCAGCTATCCATCTTTTAACTTATGAAACTGGGATGTTTTACTTGCTGTTTCATGAAAGATCTTTCCCCCAAACCTTTCTACTGAACTATGAATGATTTATTTGTGCCAGTAGTACATGGTAGCAGTTGAAAGCATAGTAGTTAAGAACATGAACTTATTAATCAGACAGATCTAGTTAATATACCAGCTCTTCCACTTACTAAATATATGACTTTGGGAAAAATATGGAACTTCTCAAATTTTCACTTTTTTCCTAAGAGAAACGATTGTATCTAATTCATATATTTGATGTGAGAGTTAAAATAAAATAATACATATAAATCACTTAGTATAATGCTTGGAAAATAAAATAATAATTCTAGAAAATTCATGAACAAGGAAAACTCAGGATATAATTTAAATGAACTCTTTGTTTTTGTCTCCCATTGCCACCTGATAAAATGTATTCATCATTGATCCCTACCTAAAATTGCTCAAAGTCTCCTTGGCTTTTCTGTTCATTTTTAGGTAACAGTGTCTTGGATCACTCTAAGTTGCAAATGAGTGTATTCTCATTTAGAAACCAGGTTCTTAGTCTTAGATTGTAACCACAATTCTCAACTTGATATAATATTTAGTTCCCCCCAACCTTTGCTTTAGGCTAAACTTTCATTTTCAATGGAAAATGAAGTCATAATGAAATTGTTTTGTAGCCACTAATACATGTCCAACTCTTTGTGATGCAGTGGACTGTAGCCCACCAGGCTCCTTAGTCCATGGAATTTTGAAGACAAGAATACTAGTGTGGGTACTCTGCATAGAAGTTAAATCAGCAAGGTGACAATATACAACCTTGACGCACTCCTTTTCCTATTTGGAACCAGTCGGTTGTTCCATATCCAGTTCTAACTCTTGCTTCCTGACCTGCATACAGGTTTCTCAAGAGGCAGGTCAGGTGGTCTGGTATTCCCATCTCTCTCAGAATTTCCCATAGTTTATTGTGATCCACACAGTCAAAGGCTTTGGCATAGTCAATAAAGCAGAAATAGATGTTTTTCTGGAACTCTCTTGCTTTGTCCATGATCCAGCGGATGTTGGCAATTTGATCTCTGGTTCCTCTGCCTTTTCTAAAACCAGCTTGAACATCAGGAAGTTCACAACCCAGATAATCACGATGGTGTGATCACTCATCTAGAGCCAGACATCCTGGAATGTGAAGTCAAGTGGGCCTTAGAAAGCATCACTACAAACAAAGCTAGTGGAGGTGATGGAATTCCAGTGGAGCTATTTCAAATCCTGAAAGATGATGCTGTGAAAGTGCTGCACTCAATATGCCAGCACATTTGGAAAACTCAGCAGTGGCCACAGGACTGGAAAAGGTCAGTTTTCATTCCAATCCCAAAGAAAGGCAATGCCAAAGAATGCTCAAACTACTGCACAATTGCACTCATCTCACATGCTAGTAAAGTAATGCTCAAAATTCTCCAAGCCAGGCTTCAACAAAAACTTCTATGCAGAGTACATCATGAGAAATGCTGGGCTAGAAGAAGCACAAGCTGGAATCAAGATTGCCGGGAGAAATATCAATAACCTCAGATATGCAGATGACACCACCCTTATGGCAGAAAGTGAAGAGGAACTAAAAAGCCTCTTGATGAAAGTGAAAGAGGAGAGTGAAAAGGTTGGCTTAAAGCTCAACATTCAGAAAACAAAGATCATGGCATCTGGTCCCATCAGTTCATGGCAAATAGATGCGGAAACAGTGGAAACAGTGTCAGACTTTATTTTTTGGGGCTCCAAAATCACTGCAGATGGTGACTGCAGCCATGAAATTAAAAGACACTTAATCCTTGGAAGAAAAGTTATGACCAACCTAGATAGTATATTCAAAAGCAGAGACATTACTTTGCTGACCTAGGTCCGTCTAGTCAAGGCTATGGTTTTTCCTGTGGTCCTGTGTGGATGTGAGAGTTGGACTGTGAAGAAGGCTGAGCACCAAAAAATTGATGCTTTTGAACAGTGGTGTTGGAGAAGACTCTAGAGAGTCCCTGGGACTTCAAGGAGATCCAACCAGTCCATTCTGAAGGAGATCAACCCTGGGATTTCTTTGGAATGAATGATGCTCAAGCTGAAACGTCAATACTTTGGCCACCTCATGCAAAGAGTTGACTCATTGGAAAAGACTCTGATGCTGGGAGGGATTGGGGACAGGAGGAGAAGGGGATGACAAAGGATGAGATGGTTGGATGGCATCACGGACTTGATGGACGTGAGTTGGAGTGAACTCTGGGAGTTGGTGATGAACAGGGAGGTCTGGCGTGCTGCAATTCATGGGGTCGCAAAGAGTTGGACAGGACTGAGCGACTGAACTGAACTGAACTGAACTAGTGTGGGTAGCTATTTCCTTCTCCAAGGGATCTTCCTGACCCAGGAATCAAACCTATGTCTCCTTCTTTGGCAAGTGAATTCTTTACCACTGAGCCACCAGGCAAGCCCAGTAATATAGTGATACCTTTCCTATTGTTCTATTTTCAGTTGTCTTCCTTCACCTGGTCTGCAACCTAGTTTTCTGATGCTTCTTCTGTAGGAAATGAGAAGAAAGAAGTGGTAAGAACATAGAAAAGACCTTGCTTGAACTTGTTGTAGACAAAGCTGGGGCTGTTGGGGCTAGTGGGCAGCTGATTCTCTCGGGAGAACTTTCCTGGGCTCTTAGAGCAGCTTCTCTACCTCTGTCCTGCAGCTCTCCGGACCCACATGACTGTTTCAGCAAACACTTAGTACTCCTAGGCTCCAGGAATTTGGCCTTTGCTTCCAGCATGTGGCTACTTTTATTTCTCTGTCCCATACACAGTCATTCTGACCACATAGGCTCAATCTATATCTACAGTCAAATATGGACATGACTGCAAAGAGCCCTGGGCAAAACAAGAATGACCTATTAAGTGGCGAATGACTTTTCTCAAATATTTGAGGGAACTATTTACCGTTCAGCCAAGCTATAACTACAATGATTTTTTTTGAACATTAACTCAGATTACCCGTGATAATTTTTTCCTATTCTTTTTACCTCTCAAACACTGAGCACATTTTTCTCAAATATTTGAGAGAACCATTTACCATTCAGCCAAACTAAAACTGCAGTGATTTCTTTTGAACATTAACTCAGATTACCTGTGATCATTTTCCCCTATTCTTTCTTTCTCTCAAACACTGAGCACCCATTAACTATTGCAGAGTAAATACTCTCACTAAATGAAACAGCACTATTACATTCTAGCCACCTGGTTCTTGATGATAAAAGTACCACCTAAACTTGAGAACAGTTCAGTTAAATAAAATGCAGGCTCTACTAATGCCACAAAATTGGCTCTGATCTAATATTTTATTGTCTAGTCAATGGACCATATGGGCCACTGCTCCTCTGAGTGACAGCATTTTCATTCTATGACTGTCTCTACTCCTGACTTGGCATTTGACTGAAATAGTTGGAGAGTGGTAGGATGGTTTTGAGGTTGTATTCTTTTCCTTTTCTCGTGAAAGCATTCTCACTGGGAAAGGCATCTGAGGGAAATATTCAGAGGTGGGTAGGGCCTGTCGTTATTCTTCCAGTTCCATTACTCTGCCCACACGTACTCCTGCCTCACATCCAGAGCCTCTGGCTCTTGAGAGGCCCATAGCCTGGCTGAAAAGATGCACAAGTCAGGTAACATTTTGACTCAGGAACTTGAAATAGAGGTCAAAAGAAATATGATGCATTCAACATTCTTTTGACATGCTAGAGACTTAATTTCAGGACCTTACGTAATAGACATGAAAAAAAACTATATGCCCTTGGGGAAGCAGAGCTGTAAATGGCTCAGTTTTATTGATGAATCTTACCTTGTAAAACCTAACTGTCCTCTCAATTCTACTGTCAAAGGGTTAACCTTCAGATTGATGTAGCTGGTAAGAATAGTTGACACACATTTCAGCAAATATTTTTAAAATACTTTCTAAATGTATTTAATTAAACATAATGAATATAAAATATGTATAACTTGTTTAAATATAACGTGTCTCACTGTAAACTAGTTAGGGTTCTATGGTTGCAAGTAGCAGAAATGTAATTAGAGCCAGCTAAAGCCAAAAGATGGAGAAGGCAATGGCACCCCACTCCAGTACTCTTGCCTGGAAAATCCCATAGACGGAGGAGCCTGGTAGGCTGCAGTCCATGGGGTTGCTACTAGTTGGACATGACTGAGCGACTTCACTTTCACTTTTCACTTTCATGCATTGGAGAAGGAAATGGCAACCCACTCCAGTGTTCTTGCCTGGAGAATCCCAGGGACAGGGGAGCCTGGTGGACTGCAGTCCATGGAGTTGCACAGAGTCAGACACGACTGAAGTGACTTAGCAGCAGCAGCAGCAGCAGCAGCAGCAAAGCCAAAAGAAAAAAGATACCAGAAACATATCCCAAAGTGTATGGAAACTAAAGAATGTGATGGAACCAAAAGGCATGCTTCCACTGGGCTTAAAAATGGGCCACAGGATTGGTCCTCTGGTGGGAAACCTTTATTGTGTGTCTTTTATCTTGAATTTTCCCCCATGAATGTACTTTTTTCTTACCTTGTGCTGTTCCACATGGGGGAATGTTACTTTCAAAAGGTGTTCATGTTTTACATGTCACAGCTGAGGCGCCCCCTCTCCCCAGATTCCCAAGGCAGGGGTCATTGGCTCAGTCAAGTCATGCCCCATCCCAGGGATGAACTGTGGCTTGGGTGACTGAGTCATACTACAAAGTTTCATATTGATGCATTGAGATGGTGGGGCACAGCTCCCCAAAACTTTGAGGTATTTTCCTTGAAAAGTTTCATAAGGCAGATGAGTTTGTGGCAAACCCCAAATATTGGCATCTTGTACTTTCAACTTTCAGATAGTGAATGCCTCATTATTAGAGTTTTCAATAATTTTGTGGATAATTGAGCAAATAATGGCAGAAGTAAATATGTAGAGCATTCAGTTCAGTTCAGTTCAGTTCAGTTTAGTCACTCAGTCGTGTCCGACTCTTTGCGACCCCATGAATCGCAGCATGCCAGGCCTCCCTGTCTATCACCAACTCCCAGAGTTCACTCAAACTTATGTCCATTACGTTGGTGATGCCATCCAGCCATCTCATCCTCTGTCGTCCCCTTTTCCTCCTGCCCACAATCCCCCCCAGCATCAGAGTCTTTTTCAATGAGTCAACTCTTCGCATGAAATGGCCAAAATACTGGAGTTTCAGCTTTAGCATCATTCCTTCCAAAGAACACCCAGGACTGATCTCCTTTAGAATGGACTGGTTGGATCTCCTTGCAGTCCAAGGGACTCTCAGGAGCCTTCTCCAAGACCACAGTTCAAAAGCATCAGTTCTTCGGCGCTCAGCCTTCTTCACAGTCCAACTCTCACATCCATACATGACCACTGGAAAAACCATAGCCTTGACCAGACAGACCTTTGATGGCAAGGTAATTACCACTAAATTAAAATGTGACTTGGATTTATCTGAGAAACTGCTAACATAAGAGAAAAGTTAAACATTGACTCTGGAAAATTTTTGCCTACATTTGGAATCTGACTCTACTCTTACTAGCAGTGAGACTGCCCCTGCATTCATGTTTACTATCTGTATAATGGAGACTAACAATATTATCCATTCTGATGGGTTATGATAATGTTAAAATGAATTAATATACATGCAAAGTGCTTTTAACAGTGCCTGGCACATAGGAACCCTCAAACATGTTAATTACTCTTGCTATTTTTTTGGATATTTAGCACAAGAAATCAGTTCCACTTTTATCTCACCTCACGGAGTAACTGTAACAATAATGCAGGGCCCAATTTTTGCTGCATAAACTTGGACTCAGCTCTTTCTATGCCTAATACTGGCTTTGGCTGCCTTTAGTGGGAACTTAACAGACCTCTCAAAGTCATCAAACTCCTCAATAAAGCAAAAAGCAAAGAATTGATGATTTCTAATAGTCAGATGAGGTCTTGAATTCAATTTTAGCTTTATGATTCTAGATGAATCTATATGACATTGAAGCCCTTCTCCCTTGCTTATCATGTAAAAAGACAGATGCAGGTGAAAAATGTTGCATCTCAAAATTATAGTCATTTTATGCACACATAAAATCAAGTGCCCTGCAGCTTAGGAAATAATAATATACCATTGTTTTCAGCTTCATAAATATGCATAGCCACACATAAGTCTTCAAGTTTTCATAGGCTCATGAATAAATCCTGGGACATGAGTTTGGCACGTATTTCTTATTTAGTGTTTATGTGTTTGTCCATCTGTTGTCTAATCATCGAATCATACTGGAGCATCCATGGAACTTAAAGAAAGATCTGCTTTTCTACTTCCACATCTATTTTCACGAAACAGTGGATCCATTTTTAAATGTTATATTTGCTGATGGAATGGCAGTGTGGGACAGCCTACCTATAAGAGGCAAATCCCAACCCTTGTTCAACATCACTTTCCTTTTCATCTACGTACTTATTATACACACACACACAGAAAGTCCGTGCTACCCTAGTTATTACTTGAAACTGAAGTAAGCAGCCCAATAGCAAGCTGAATTGGTTATTAGGTTAGCTGTGTCTACAAAACTTACATAGTTATACAATAGTCCTGAATTCATTTTGACAATTTCAGAAGTCATGTTTCTAAAAATAATATTTATAAAACAGACTTTGAGCAGACAGGAACAACCTCTAACCCTTACCCCTTCTGTTAAAGGGTCTAAAAATTATGTATGTGCAAAATAGTGCAAAAAGCCATGAATACATTAAGCCTTGTCATTCAAGATAGCTCAATGGTAAAACCTCCTCATGGCTTTAAAAAAATACTAGTCACTAGACATAACTTTCATGCACAATATGCTTTAAAATCTAGTTTTATTAAAATAATATATAATTGTTTAAACTTTCTGAAATATAGATAAACAATTAAACAGATATTTGTTTTGCTATTTAACAATGCATTGTGCTTAGTCCTGGGTGTTGTGACTTAGCTTTGAACATAAAGCGTTAGAGAGGTTGTCAGTTTAGTCATAAGACTAATAAGCAATTAGATAAACTGACCTGAATTGGAGTTGAAAGATTGATGCTGAATGTGAATAAATGTGAATGTCATTTAGGGAGAAATTATGATTAATGTAATCACCAAAAAATATCCTTATAGTCAAAGCTATGATTTTTCCAGTAGTGATATATGGATGTGAGAGGTGGACCATAAAGAATGTTGAGCACAAAAGAATTGATGCTTTCGAATTGTGGTGCTGGAAAAGACTCTTGAGAGTCCCTTGAACTGCAAGGAGATTAAACCAGTCAATCCTAGAGGAAATCAACCCTGAATATTCATTGGAAGGACTGATGCTGAATATTAAGTCCTTTGGCGACCTGATGCAAAGAGCCAGCTCATTGGAAATGACCCTGATGCTGGGAAAGATTGAAGGCAAAAGGAGAAGAGGGCTGCAGAGGATGAGATGGTTAGATGGTATCACATACTCAATGGAGGTTAATTTGACCAACCTCTGGGAGATAATGAAGGATAAGGAAGCCTGACATGCTGCAGTCTGTGGGGTTGCAAAGACTGGGACACAACCGAATAACAACATATCATCAAAATGAGATGGGAACGGGCCCAAGAACAAAATTAGGGTATTGGGATTGCCTATATTCCAAGGAGAGCTAAGTCCCCAAGTCTTGATCACCCCACTTTACTCCCCTAACTTAGCCTGACACTGGTGACTAGTCATTTTTAGCTGAGGATGAGAGTGGATGTGGCATCATTCTTCCAAAGCAGCCTTTGTGCGCACATATATATGAATGTGTGTGTGTATGTGTGTGTGTGATTCCTGGTGGCTTAGTGGTAAAGAATCTGCCGGCAAAGAGGAGATATGAATTTGATCCTAGGTTGGCAAGGTACCCTGGAGGAGGAAATGGCAACCAACTCCAGCGTTCTTACTATAGACAGAGGATCCTGGCAGGCTACAATTCATGGGGTCGATAAGGCACGACTGAGCAGCTGAGCATGCACACATACATACTAGTAGATGGGGAAGCAGCAAATTTCTCTGAGAAGAAAACTGTTAAAAGTTGTCAGGAATGAATAGAAGTTACAGTAAGAATCAGAAGAATAGTGTCATTATTGACACCAAGGGTGAAGAAAATTTCAAAAGCACAGAGTGATCAGTCATGTCAGATGGCATAGAGAGGAACATAAAAACGTAGAAAAGCAATTGACTTGGATAATTAGTTTATTGAAGTCATTCTTTAAAAAACAAAACAAAATAAAACGGATTGTTAGGTAAAGATCCTATTTTCAAAGTGTTGGAAAATAAACTGAAGAGGGAGTGGTGGGTGTTATAAGTGAAGTCTTTGAGCATAGCCTTTTATTTTTAGAAGTTCCCTCTTAACGGGAAGAGATTAGACAGTAGTTTAACGCAGAAGCAAGATCAAGGGAGGGATTTGTTTTGGGGGAGGATACAGAGAAACACGTTTGTAATCAGGAGGAAGAAACAAGAGGAAGGTGAAGGATTCAAGATGAAGGAGCAGAGATGATTGATGGAGTAAAGTCCCAGAGGACAGGAGGATGAAAGGCATCAAGATAACAAGCGGAATGATGATTTTACAAAAAGACAAAGTAATCTTTCCTCTGAGACAGGGCTAAAGGAAGAAAGTATAGGTATAGACCCTGAGAAAATCTAAGGCAAAAAGGAAGATAATTAAAATGTCTGTTCCCCTGAATCTCATGGAAATGCACTCAAGGTTTGGTTGTCTTCAGTGTGGGCAAAAGGAGATACTGGCTTATTGGACTGTGGGGTTTTTTGTGAATGATAGTTAAGCCATGTCAGTACAAGACTGTAGTTTCTATGACTATATAAGACAATAGTTTTGCTGCATACTGCCATGTCCAGGTCTAAACCTTGAAAGTACTGCTGTATATTATCATATGTGAAATAGATCACCAGTCCAGGTTTGATGCATGAGACAGGGTGCTCAGGGCTGGTGCACTGGGATGACCCTGAGGGATGGGATGGGGAGGAAGGTGGGAAGGGGGGATCGGGATGGGGAACACAGGTACAGTCATGGTTGATTCATGTCAATGTATGGCAAACACCACTACAATATTGTAAAGTAATTAGCCTCCAATTAAATAAATAATTAAAAAAAAAAAAAGTACTCTGGGCCAGCCCTGGGACAATCCGCCTTCATCAGCACTTGTGTCACGTGGCCCAACATTCTCCATTCACAGCTGTTCTCCCTTGATTTTCCCTGAGTAGTTCTGACCACAGTTAGCTAAGGCAATTATTACTTTTCTTTAAAGGCTATAGTGTTTGGACACTTTTTAGAGATTGCTGGGATATGTAAGTACAATAGCTTGAGAATATACCTAGAGAGGCAGAGCAAAAAAATAAAATATAACTGGAACAAGATGAGTTGAAATTGATTTGTACTCTAATGATAAAGTTGAGGAAGATGGAGCTATTGAGTTCTATTTGGTAAATACTGGGTAATTATGAATAAAGTAGAAGCTTGTGTTTGTATCAGAAGAGAGAAAAAATTGTCAAGCTAAATTATAAGCCCATCAATGCTAATAAATCAAACCAATTTTCGTAGTTTTGCTTCTTGATTTTCACCTTTTCATAGTATGCAACAGTTAAACATCCAAACGTTTTAAACTTCATTCTTAGATTAATTCAGATAACCTGCAATCTATATCTTATTCCCTGGAATCATTTTTCCTGGTATACGATTTGATATTTTGCAATGAGGCACTGTAAAGAGATTGTACCAAATGTTCTCTTTTTTATCTCTAGTAGGGATATTGCTGAAGGTGTTATTTACCACAGCAAGCAATGTCTCCTTTATGCAGGCATAGGGGAGTGATTTTTCTTTGGCCTCAGGGCCCAAGTTGAATTTTTTTCTGAGCAACTGGAACATTTTGATTCTATGGGCATCAGAGATACTATAATTGGTTGTGATTCCTTTTTTGCTTTGGCTGTGTATCAACATAGAATTATTTTAGCCACAATTACTTAAAATAGCTTAAGTAGGTTTTTCTTTTTACACGGCAAGAAGCCTGAAAATAAATCATTGTTGGGATTGGTTCAGCATCTCATCTGGGGACCAGTGAGTGTCTCTGAATTTCCTTCAGATACTGGATAAACTACTTCTCTAGCTGGAGTTCTCAAACTTTGTTGTACATCGGAATCATCTAGAGGGATGAGAAAGCAGAGAGAGGCCCAGGCTCCTTGAATATAGCATAGGCATTTATGTGGGTCACCAAGTTCTTCAGCTGATTCCCATATGGACCAAAGCTTGAGAACACTTGATCGAGTGCCTGCCACCGAGACTGGAAGGAAGAAACAAGGCAAATGTCTCTTCTTTCATCAGGTTCTGTCTTCTTAGCTAGAAAGAAAAAAATTTCCAGAGTTGACCCAGTCCTCTTATTCCTCTTCTAAGAGATACTGGGGAAGGACCTAAGTTTTCTGAGATAAGAGAACTCTGAACTCCCAACTACTCTGCTCACCCCCTAAAGATCTCCAGTAGATCACCTTTTCATACTGATTCTTTTGCTGATTTAATCTTTACCCCCTGTATTAATTTCTTTCTTGAATGTCAAACCTTCTTTCTCATCAATACCTTTCATGTTCTTAGCCTTCCAACTATACCTTGTATAAAGCTACCAGAAAACACCAAATATGCCCCAAATATAGAAAATAAAATGTGACTGAATACCCAGGTTTGGAGTTGGGCAGTTCATGTCAAAATTCTCAATCTGTACCTTCGATGTCTGTTTCTTCTCCTGCAAAATGGAGTAATAATAATACCTAATTTGTAAGAGTGTTGGCAGAAGAAAACAAGATAATGTTTATAAATCTTAGAGGATTTCCTGGCACATACATGCATGAAAAATGTTAGGTGTTTGCCACAAATGCTGAGATGGAATTTGGACCAGATATATTTATGGGGTTCAAAAACATCTATTTCTGCTTTATTGACTATGCCAAAGCCTTTGACTGTGTGGATCACAAGAAACTGTGGAAAATTCTGAAAGAGATGGGAATACCAGACCACCTGACCTGCCTCTTGAGAAACCTGTATGCACGTCAGGAAGCAACAGTTAGAACTGGACATGGAACAACAGACTGGTTCCAAATAGGAAAAGGAGTACATAAAGGCTGGATATTGTTACCCTGCTTATTTAACTTCTATGCAGAGTACATCATGAGAAACGCTGGGCTGGAAGAAGCACAAGCTGGAATCAAGATTGCCGGGAGAAATATCAGTCACCTCAGATATGCAGATGACACCACTCTTATGGCAGAAAGTGAAGAGGAACTAAAGAGCCTCTTGATGAAAGTGAAAGAGGAGAGTGAAAAGGTTGGCTTAAAGCTCAACATTCAGAAAACTAAGATCATGGCATCTGGTCCCATCTCTTCATGGCAAATAGATGGGGCAACAGTGGAAACAATGGCTGACTTTATTTTTCTGGGCTCCAAAATCACTGCAGATGGTGATTGCAGCCATGAAATTAAGAGGCTTACTCCTTGGAAGAAAAGGTATGACCAACCTAGACAGCACATTAAAAAGCAGAGATATTACTTTGCCAACAAAGTTCCATCTATGGTTTTTCAGTGGTCATGTATGGATGTGAAAGTTGGACTATGAAGAAAGCTGAGCATCAAAGAATTGATGCTTTTTTACTGTGGTGTTGGAGAAGACTCTTGCGAGTCCCTTGGACTGCAGGGTGATCCAACCAGTCCATTCTAAATGAGATCAGTCCTGGGTGTTCATTGGAAGGACTGATGTTGAAGCTAAAACTCCGATCCTTTGGCCACCTGATGCAAAGAGCTGACTCATTTGAAAAGACCCTGATACTGGGAAAGATTGAGGGCAGGAGGAGAAGGGAATGATAGAGGATGAGATGGTTGGATGGCATCACCTACTCCATGGACATGGGTTTGGGTAGACTCCGGAAGTTGGTCATGGATAGGGAGGCCTGGTGTGCTGCAGTTCATGGGGTCACATGACTGAGCAACTGAACTGAACTGAACTGATACCTATGAAAGGAATCAGGGAACAGGGTTTGGCAGAGGAAGAAGTTCAACTGAGATATTGGCCTTGATGAGCTTCCAAGTGAATAATTACTTCACGGTCTTGTTCTGTGGGACCTCCACCTGCCAATCACCCTTGCTTGGAAAATCCCCATGAACAGAGGAGCCTGGTGGGCTATAGTCCATGGGGTTCAAAAGAGTGGAATAGGACTGAGTGATGAAGCACAGCACAGCATGAGTTTATATAACCTATCAATTATTTTTTAAATATGTGTGGATGCCAATTATAAACAAATTCTTGTATCCTCTGTTTCAAGGATCGCTACTTTTCACATTATCAACAAAAGGATCTGGGGTGGTGACAGTCTCTTCTCAGTTTCCTCAGGGCTATAATGAGAATGCTCCATTTTCTACTTGTTCATGCTCTGTGGCATGAAGCAGGCTGACTGGGAGATTTATAGAATCAAAGTGGAGGCTCACCTTGATTAGGTACAGCTCAGGACTGTGTGCCTTTCCAGGAGGGTTGTCAGGATTTCTGAGTGGTGACAGTCAGAGGATAGAGCCACCAGCTCTGAGTCTCAAGAGGCTGCTTAGGAGAGGAATTTAACTAGACACCGCTGGAGACCAAGGACAATCTAGCCAACCTGGAGGTGAAATTACATGGAACTAATAAACAAAAGCTTCCTAAACATGGAACTTGGCAATTATCCTTTGCTGTGTCAATTGTTGCCTCTCTGGGTCCACCTGTCAGTCCCAGAATTTCTCCCTACTTCTTGGTTGCCAATGAGATGAGTTGACATTCTACTGAGAATCAGAAAAAGGAACTCAGCTTTTGCTGCTGAAATGCTAGAGCAAATTAATTAAAATCTGCAGTCTAGGGTCAAAGAAACCAAAATAGAACTCAGAGAGTAGTCACAACTGAAGCCAAGTTACCACCTGAGAACAGAAGGACAGAGATCTTTAGAGACAAAAATTAAAATCAGTAGGAAAAGAGAGTCAGATGAACAAAAATAAAGTCAGGACATAGAAGACAAGGTTAGGTCAGAGAGTCTTTCAGGCAGAACAGTGGTTCTGCAGCCCTGACTGCACATTAGAATCAGTTGGGGTCCTTTAAGTAAAAACATGGATTCCTGGGCTCCACCTCCAATCAAGAGTATGCATCGGTGTTTTTCAGGTGATCTTGCTGTATAACGAGGGTTATGATGTAATGAACAAGAGGCATGCCATGTCGAAAAATAACCATGTTTCATACTCAGGCTGAATTTGCATAAAGGTTGTCCAAATCCCTTTGGCCAGGAGGGTAGTGTATATATCACATAACCAGATCTCTATGGAGCTTCATGAGTCAGGGACAGGAGACCACCAGATTCTGGGCCATCTACAGAAAAACCACAGCCCCTGTGGTTCTCTGTGATAGCTCCTTAGTGCATTCTGAAATCACTCTAGTCAGGCAAGGAATGCAGCATCGTGAAGGAATTCTGTCTACAAGCATTTGAAACATGGAATTAGAGCCTTATTTTCTACTCAAAGGGAATGGAGTTTAGCAGTGGAGAGTACAATTATGGTTGTAACAGAAAAATGGGCTTACATCTGGGCACTGAAAGAATGGCTGTGGAATTTAAGGCGAATTGCTTTATTTTTCCAAACTTCTCTTATCTTAAAAATGGAGATGATAATTCCTAACAATAGAGTATCCGTCTCTATTGCAGTGCTTAGTACACTAAATATGGCAAGGGACAGCCACATGGTCCTCACTGGTCTCCCTTTCCTCTTACTCTTGCAACGTTCAAGAGAGGACTCATTTTTCCCTTAAGTGCTTTTTTCTTTTTCCCTTTTCCTCTCTGAAAGTCACAACTTTGTCTTTCCCGGTTAGTTTCATACTCTCCTGTTTTTTGTTGATGGGGAGTTGTGTGGTGTATTCCACTGAGTGGGAGGCAAGCAATTTGGGCGCTGCTTCTTCTTAGTGACTTCCAAATGGTGACATTCCTGTCAAGGGTTAATGCTGGATCAAATTGTTTCTTGGCGATAATTTTGGCTTCTGCACAAATGGCAAGGGGTTCTTTAAATTCACAATGGCCATCATCTGAAGTCCTAAGAGATGAAGAAAACTCCACCCACTTGGGAAATGTAAACTCCACCTTGGATGGAGCCACTACTCTTTGAGTTTTATACTGAAGAAAGTGCACATCTTTCTTATACTGCTAGAAGCATTTTCTAGCCTTAATTTACATTGGGACCAACATTAATTCTTTTTATCGCCTCTCTTAGCTTTTTAACTGCATTTTTGCAACTCCCCAGATTTCCCATCCTTGGCACCTGCTCTTGCTTTGTGTACTTTTGACTTAAAGCAGGGTAGGCATATTAATGGCAGTAGAGTGAAGACTTGTGACACCTGTGGTGGTTGGAAACAGGTTAGACAAATGTGTCAGCTGTAGACACCAGCATCAAGGACTGTTAGTGGTCCATTACACTTTGAGACCTTCATTCCTAAACAGACTAGCACCACTGTATTTACTGTCTCTCTCCCTGTTGCCTTTCTGTTAATATTACCTCAGTCCAGAAAAGCTTTAAAACAATATGTTCTAGGATCAGACTGCCTGCATTCAATTTCTGGTTTTGTTACTTATTAGGGTTTTAACTTCTTATGACTCAGTTCACTCACCTCTAAAATAGGACAAATGTAATACTTGTCTTAAGGGGTTATAAGGATCAGGTGAGAAAATACATATAATGTTATTTCTGCTTCATTGATTATGCCAAAGCCTTTGACTGTGTGGATCACAAGAAATTGTGGAAAATTCTGAGATGGGAATACCAGACCACCTGACCTGCCTCTTGAGAAACCTATATGCAGGTCAGGAAGCAACAGTTAGAACTGGACATGGAAGAACAGACTGGTTCCAAATAGGAAAAGGAGTACGTCAGGGCTGTATATTGTCACCTGCTTATTTAACTTCTATGCAGAGTATGTCATGAGAAACGCTGGGCTGGAAGAAGCACAAGCTGGAATCAAGATTGCCGGGAGAAATATCAGTAACCTCAGATATGCAGATGACACCACCCTTACGGCAGAAAGTGAAGAGGAGCTAAAAAGCCTCTTGATGAAAGTGAAAGAGGAGAGTGAAAAAGTTGGCTTAAAGCTCAACATTCAGAAAACGAAGATCATGGCACCTGGTCTCATCACTTCATGGGAAATAGATGTGGAAACAGTGTCTGACTTTATTTTGGGGGGCTCCAAAATCACTGCAGATGGTGATTGCTGCCATGAAATTAAAAGATGCTTACTCCTTGGAAGTAAAGTTATGACCAACCTAGATAGCATATTCAAAAGCAGAGACATTCCTTTGCCAACAAATGTCCGTCTAGTCAAGGCTATGATTTTTCCAGTGGTCATGTATGGATGTGAGAGTTGGACTGTGAAGGAAGCTGAGTGCCTAAGAATTGATGCTTTTGAACTGTGGTGTTGGAGAAGACTCTTGAGAGTCCCTTGGACTGCAAGGAGATCCAACCAAGTCCATTCTGAAGGAGATCAGCCCTGGGTATTCTTTGGAAAGAATTATGCTAAAGCTGAAGCTCCAGTACTTTGGGCACCTCATATGAAGTGTTGACTCATTGGAAAAGACTCTGATGTTGGGGGGGATTGGGGGCAGAAGAAGAAGGGGACGACCTAGGATGAGATGGCTGGATGGCATCACCGAGTCAATGGATATCGGTGAACTGTGAGTTTGGGTGAACTCCAGGAGCGATGGACAGGGAGGCCTGGCGTGCAGCAATTCATGGGGTCGCAAAGAGTTGGACACGACTGAGCGACTGAACTGAACTGACTTATAATAATTCCTGGAAAAGTGAATGTTGGCTGCTAATATTTTATGATTTCTATTCCTACTGCTCATGTAATAGGTATCCTAGCCAAATTTCACAGAGATCTGGCTTCTTTTAGTTTACCAACTAACAGAGCAGTCATATTCTGGTTCAGGCAAGGAGAATTTTAACCAAAATAAAGAGATGACAAATGCTTAAGTTTATCTGCATAGCATTATGAAGCATGTACAAATAAAATCTCTTCTGTAAGTTTGCGAAGGGTGGAAAAATACACTGGAGACAGTACTTCAGTGTATGACTATGGGGGAAGCATTCAGTTCATCACCCCACTTTAACAAGACCCATGATTTTGTAACTGATGCAGATCTCCTATAACTCCCCTCCTCCTATCAGTAGATGTCAATATAATAACAGGTCAAAGGATCAATTCCTGAGTAGAGGGCGTAATAAAATATCAGTTTTAAAGAGAATTGGGAGAATGCGCAAAAGTTTGCTTTTCAGTGACTCCATTTGGAACAATTCCTGAGTTCATTTCTGACTTGCTACAATGGTAAATGAACAACACAGGTGTTCTCAAAGAATATTCCTAAGATTATCTTATTTGGCATAAAAATTCCTAGGAGTCAAAGCAGCTTTGGAGAGAATAAATAAATGAGTATAAATCAATGGAAAAGAAAAGCATTGATACTACTAATCTGTTAACTAGATACTCTGAGCAGTTAACAAGTTCTTCACACATTAGTCTCTATTAAAACAAAAAGGCTGTGAGAAGAAAGTGAGTTAAAATGACTATAAATGTAAAAGATATGCTTTACGTTAATTCCCAATATATTTAGGAGGTAAGGTATTGTATTAATAATATGAATTAAGAACAGTGTATGACACCTGATGGTGTTTAAAAATTGAAGTCTGTTGCAATTTGGGGACATTTCATTCTTGGTATAAGGTCAATGTCATCATCTTTACCTGTCATGGCAGTACCAGAAATCCTATCTTTGTCTCTATTATTGATCAAATTCCCCTCTATTCTCCCCTTTTCAAGCTCAAGTTGATTAAAATATTCCCCTCTACCCCTTAATTGAAAACATTCTTAATCTACCTCTTGGATGTCTACACAGTGACACATTAAAACACAAGATAAAATACAATCTCCCCAACACACAGAACACAAAGCAACTGTTACTATTAAAGACATGTGTAATTGAGACTTTACCATACAGTATGCAGTATCCGTTTGCATTAAGTAAACCAGTCCTTTAGAAATGAATGCAAATTTTTTGGACAAAAGGAAGAAGATCCATTTTAAGTAGGACCGAAAAAAGTTTATGGAATAATTGTGATATGCCATGAAGCTTATAACAGTAACTGTCGTCTCCCAATAAAGTATAATAAATCTTCTATGATTTCATACTTGGATATTTTGATTGTGTTTAATTGCATTTGAGACATATCTCTATGTCACTCTTAGTGAATAAACTAAGAGTCTCAAAATGCATTATTCCATAAATTATAGGAATACAAGCCCAAAGCATTTTTAGTGGAATAAACTTGAAGAATAAAATGTGAAATACTCTATAAACATAAACCAATGCCTGAAGGCATGGATATTTTCTCCCTTGTTTATTTTTGCTTTTCTAGATAACAATTCATCTCTGATTTTATATCATTCCAGATAAAAATTAATTTATTTCTGGGTAATGTAACCTGTGAAATGATAGCATGAAGCTGCTAACGATACCTCAGGAAGACATGATAATGATTTCTCCCAGGTGTTTGTCTACAGAAAACATAAGAATATAGTAATGAAGAAGTGGATCTGATAAGCATTAAATGGTAGTGTTGCTTTTAGGCAGAAATGGCATGAATAATTTATCGACTGCATCAGTGGATATATTTAGCTGTTTGCCATGAAGGTGAGCAGTTGGCCACGTGTTCCTGTTGCATCACTGGAGCTCACAGCCACGAGCACTGGATCACTAGCTGTCCCAAGAGCTATTTTAAAACAGATGTGGCAATTTTTCCTAACACAGTAACTAAGAAATAATCAAAAGGTTGTGCTGCCTGAATTATGGACTTTATCTCAAGGCGGGGAAATGCTTCAGTAAAGGGATATGCCATAAAGAAGGCACATTATATCCTAAAGACTATTTTCTCCAGATTATGGATTTGAACCTTGCATTCAAATAACCTTCTCTGTGATCAGCAGTTCCCCAGTGTCCTCTTTCAGTCACTTGTCCCCAGCCTCTCTATAGGTCCTTTGGTCCAAGAAACACTTAAAGTCTGAACTGAAAAGTATGTTCTAGAAGCAACCAAGCCAGTGCTACTTTTTTCATTCTAAATATATGCTCTTTGATCCCATTGCTACCTGTTAGAGGTTAAGTTGTGTCCCTTAGAAAGATACATTGAAATTCTAACCCCAGGGATCTGTGAATGCAACCTTATTTGGAAATAGTCTTCACAGATGTTATCAAGCTAAGATAAGGTCATTAGGGTGGGCCCGAATCCAATATGTCTAGTGTTCTCATGAAAAAAGGAAAAGAGACTCAGGCTCAGACACACAGGGAGCATGCCAGGTGATGATGGAGCGAGCACTGAAGTGATGCTACAAGCCAAGAAATATCTGAGGTTTCTAGCAACACCAGAAGCTAAGAGAAAAGCATGGACCAGATCCTCGCATAGACCCTTCAGAGAAAGAATGTTCCTTGCCAATACCTTGATTTCAGAACTTTGAGGCGATACATATCTGTTTTTTAAAATCACTCGATTTGTGGTGCTTTATTAAAGTAGCCCTAGGAAACTAATATGCTATCTAAATTTAGATCCTCAAAGTGAGGGACAATAAGGTAAGCAGCTTACCAAGACAAACTAATTATACATGATGTGGATATTCACCAAAGGTGCCAATGTCTCTACCCATCCATTAACAAAAATAGCATGCTGCAATTTAGGTTGATCAGGTTTGTCTCAGCTTATCCAGGAAACCCTGTTTCTATTTACTTTCTGGGCATAACAACTAATCATCCTCTTCATTTTCAAAAATGCCCCAGTTTGGATGATAAATGATATCTTTCTACCTATGTGCACACTATTAAACACTTAGCTTAAAAAAAAAAAAATTCAGCATTTACACTCAGTGCTTTTGATTTTTAAAAGATGACGTCTACTGTCAGAGTCAAAATCCCTTCGACACTGCAGCAAACTGAAGTTCTAAATTCCAGGAGTCTGGGTCACTTTGGGGTTAACTTGCTCTGGGACCCACAAATTTGCATCTCCCTTACTTGGGTCGAATTCCTCAGGGAATAATATTTCAGATTATTTAAACCACTTGAAATAAGCACAGCTAGCCATACTCCCGGTGCTCAGGGAAGAGGAGGAGGAGAAGAAATAGCAAGTAAGTAGCAAGTCAATTTAAGTGTGGCAGGTGGAATATCCTGAATCTACAATTCATTTCATTTATTGCCGGGTGATTGAGGCCGGCAGTGTGGACACCAAAATAGAGTCAGAGATACGGGGTTCCTCACTTTGTCATAAATCTTTCCTAACCTTGAATAAGTCTGTCTTTGCCCTCAGTTTTCCCACTTGGGAAGTGAAGGCTATAATAATTGATTTTTAATTTTGTTAATGTTTGTTGGCTAATGAGAGAATTCTGGTGAGATGCCTTCAGCAGTATGAACAGAACTTTGTATGTTCCATGCCTTGATGATGGACTGACATAGAATTTACTGCTCAGTGTGTTGGAAGGAAAAATGAATCCCTATTTCTTGTCAGTTCTCTGCTTGTTATATTACTAAGTCATACTTCTGGTGAAGTGAATATATATGAAAAATGACTCTATACAAAGGCTATAGATCTTTGTTCACTTTTTGTTAGCCTCTCCTCTATACTGTTTTCAATTTAAAGTAAAGCAGTTGATGTCATTTTCTTTTAGTGATTGCTTTTAGCCTCATGTCTGATTTCTAAAGTTAAGATGAAGTTCACTATTTCTTTCTATACTTATATGACTCTTATTTTAACATCTTTGGAAGATAGCAGGGGATGTTGCTGATGGCAAACAGCATATTGGAAGTTCTTGGTATTGGGGCATCACACTGCCCTAATACCAAGTGTTGGTGTGGGCAAGGTAGTCTAGTAGGCTTATAAACTTAAGTACCCTACACTGCTCCTTCTCTGTGTTTGTACAGTGCCCTGTGAATAGTGATGCCGTTGCAATGACAGCATCATGATTTTGTTTATAGTTTTGTTTCTTCCACTGGATAATGGGTTGCGAAATTTTGGGAACACATCTTATGCATATCTTTATCTTCAGTGCTTCCCAGATACTGAAAAATAGATGGCATTCAATGCACAGTTGTTGAATAAGTGAGTAGTAATTTTTCAAGGAGCAATTGGCTGGTAATTTAATCAGCAGACTGGATGGGGGCTGTGTAATATGTCGACTTGACTAGGCTCAACTATGTTTACAGGATATTCTTTTTCTAAATGTTTTCTTTTAGAATGATCCACAAAAGACATTCTTTGCATGAAATTTGGAGAGTGGAAGAGAAGCAGCACCCATCTTGTCTTTTAATGCCTAAGGTTGAAGCAAGGTTGTCAGACATTTTTGTAGCTCATTTTCGCTTATCTGCTCTCACTTCTTTGGTGTTGAGAAGTAGCCAGGCTTGAAACAACTTCGCCTGCCCTCAGATTCTCCTTGAGTTTTGCCACTTGTATGTTACACTGTGTTTAGCATCATGATGAAGGGTGACAGTGTGTCCTGTGGAATACTCATATATTTAGTTCTGGAAGCACTGAGAAATGAAGAACTGACACTGATTCCAGTCTGACCCTTTTGGATTCCAAATTACCCTAGCCTTCCCTTACACTGTAGCATCTTGCCTTCAGACAGCCTGTCTGTAGACCTCAGACTCCTGGATCAGATGCAGAAACAATAGCCTCACTGAGATGGCTTAACTCCCACAACTCATATAAGGTCAAATCTTTGTAACAAATATCTTTATACACACACACACATACACACACAATATACTTATTGTATATGTCAGTATTTATGTATATACATGGGCTTCCCTGGAGGTTCAGACAGTAAAGAATCTGCCTGCAATGCGGGAAACCTGGGTTCGATCCCTGGGTCAGGAAGATCCCCTGGGGAAGGGAATGGCAAACCACTCCAGTATTCTTACCTGGAAAATTCCATGGACGAAGGACCCTGGCAGGCTACAGTCCATGGGCCTGCAAAGAATCTGACACGACTGAGCAACTAACACTTTCACTTTCATGTATACACACATCCTATGGAAGTTTGTGCATCTCTGTCTGAATGCTGATTGAAACAGCTAGACCATGAGAATATGAAGTAAGTTGCCTAAGAGTGCTTATCTCTATGTGTGTCGGTGTATGTATGTGTGTGTGTACGTGTAGATGTCCATAAAGGCACCATTAGTGAGGATAATGCTGGCTATTGGAACCAACATATTCATAAAACAAAATTCTCAACTATTTAACACAATAGACATACTTTTCTTGCTTTGGGAAAGTCTAGTATGTATTCCTGCTTGGTGGAGAATGAACATACTTTTTTTTTGTACCTATTAGAAACCCAGCTTGAGGAAATTCTAATACCTTCAACAAGTACACCTTTGGTCTTTTGCAGCAACAAAATTCAGCTAACAGATGGGAAAGGAGACTAGAATATGCATTTCCAGGTTAGAACTGACACTCACCACTTGCTTATATTCCATTGGTGAAAATTAGTCCCATGGCTCCATTTAGCAGGAAATGGTAGTACTGGGAAATGGTATTACTGATAAGGCACGTTCTCCCCATTGTAGAAGGGGACACAGACGTTTGAGGGAACAGACAACTATCAGTGCCACACAGAATCTTATGTAAAATATATTGATTAAATCAGAAAATACAATCATCTTTGCTATTGAATTCCCACCTGGTTGTTGGTCTGCTTAGGAGAGAAAAAAAGAGAATCCATCCGTAGGGAGCCAGAGAGGAGGATCTCACCAACCCCAGGATGGCTTATTCAATTGTATATTTCCTGAAGTGAATAGAAAGCAGCACAGCTTGCAGCCACTTTAGAGGGAGATCTGGCCCTTGGAGATCAAGCTAAAATTAAAATGCCTATTTGAAAATTCTACCCTACCTGCTAACACCATTAACATCGAAGTTCCATCTGAATGCGTCTTAAAGGTAGCTCACCAACTGCTGATGGAACAGCTCCGCTGTTGTTTGATCACTTTGTTCCTTGGAGTTGCCTGCTGCAGGTACAGGCAGGTCTGGAGAAAGCAGTTATGTACCAGCATTTGGTCCACCTTTTGAAATAAGTTGGCTGGCTGAGTTTACAAACCTTTCTCCTTATTTCCCTCCAGATTTGGTACTTTGGTGCTGGAGTCAAAGTCAACTTCTACTTGAAATCCCATTCTGTATTCTTTAAATATGTTTTATATTAAGCATTTTCTGTTTCATATATAAATAAATGGTCATGTATTTGCAATTTATACAGAGATCAACAACTAATTAGAACTCACATATGTTTATGTTTTCCTTCCATTTACTCATTTGTATGTAGAATTGGTTTTCCTTTTATTCTTTTTTTCTGATTTGATTTTCCATTTTGGCATTTTCCCCCTTATATTTGTTTCACAGACTGAGATTTTGTGATCTAATACAAATCGCAAAACTATCCAAGAGGCAAGATTTAGTAAGTATTGTGTATAATTCAACAAGCTGTACATCTGCTGAAATTCTCTTTTGGCTAAAAGCAGCACATCTGATAAATGCTCAACTTAATTTACTGAGACTTCCCTCCTTCCTAAAAAAGAAGAAACAACCATAACTACTATTTTGTACTTAATTCTAATCAACAAGGATGTCTGTTTGATGTTATCAAGATAAGTTGAGACCCAGAAGAGACAGACATGTGAATTAAAGCTGAAATAAATGTATTACTACAAGTTCAGGAAAGAAATAATCCAGTGACCAGTTGAGGTCTTTTAACAAAAGCTGAGACTTTGGAAGGTAAGGGCTGGGATCCTGAGCTAAGCTTTAAATGGTCTCACTTAGGACTGTACAGCAACACTATGACCACAGTCAAGACTTGAGAAGCCATCTTGGAAAAAGGAATAACAAGTGAAGTGAGCCCAATCATGCACTACATTTCCCCTTGAGGTAGTTACCAGTCCATAAGGAGTGCAGAGCTAAAGGCTACAGATAAGAGCATAAAGATTTGCCTAAGAGGTTAGGAGATGAGCTGAGTTTCCAACAGCCTCACAAAGGTGGGGACACTGAACTTGGAATCAAAATCAGGGGAAGGGGCTTCTAGAATTCCAGTGAGATCCCCATAGGATCTGTGCTCTAGGATTAAGGTTAAAGAAGAAACTAACCAGTATACAGAAAAGATTGATACACCTTCACACTAGCTGTATCCCAGCCTGATTTTAGATTACTTACCGTATTCTGAAAGTTTACAAGAAAGCAAAAGTTAATTCTATCTGGAAAAAGATAGCGCTGGCTAGAGATTCAAATTATCTCTATAACTTTTCATACACAATTATTACTTTACCAAGCAGACTAGAAGACGTTAACAAATGACTGAAAACCCAGCGAAAAAGATAATAAAATAGAACTATGGGACATTTAAATATTGGTGTTAATAGCTATAGACTTTTCTCCTGAAAAACCCCATTGATGGAGGAGCCTGGTAGGCTGCTGTCCATGGGGTCGCACAGAGTCAGACACGACTGAGCGACTTCACTTTCACTTTTCACTTTCATGCATTGGAGAAGGAAATGGCAACCCACTCCAGTGTTCTTGCCTGGAGAATCCCAGGAATGGGGGAGCCTGGTGGGCTGCCCTCTATGGGGTTGCACAGAGTCGGACACTACTGAAGTGACTTAGCAGCGGCAGCAGCAGCTATAGACTTTAATATGTTGTTCAGTCACTCAGTCATACTTAACACAGGTAAGACTAGTATGTCAAAGGAAAGAGATGAGAGATATCAAATGGAAAAAAGTTTTAGTAAAATATATAATAATTAAGGATACAATGGATGGTTTAATTACAGATTAGACACACGGAAGAGATCAGTGAATTAGAAAATAAATCAGTAGAACATATTGAGACAGAAAAAACAAAAAGCAAAATTATTAGAAGTAGTGGAGGAACTGATTGGACTCTGATAAAGAAAAAACTAATTGATTCTAGAGTTGGAAATATTGGAAAGAGTTGGAAAGATTGGCTATGAATGAGTTGGTGCTTGTTTGTGTAAAAACAATTTATCAGAAGATTTGTTGTTGTTCAGTCACTAAGCCATGGCTGACTCTTTAAGACCCCTTGGACTATAGCATGCCAGGCTTCCCTGTCCTTTACTATCTCCCAGAGTGAGCTCAAACATTTCCATTGAGTCAGTAATGCTATCCAGCTATCTCATCCTCTGTCACTCCACTTCTCCTCCCGCCTTCAATCTTTCCCAGCATCATGGTCTTTTTCCAATGATTCAGCTCTTTGTATCAAGCGGCCAAAGTATTGGATCTTTAACTTTAGGAGCTGTCCTTCCAATGAGTATTCAGTGTTAATTACCTTTAGAACTGACTGATGTAAGAGACATTACTTTGCCAACAAAGGTCCATCTAGTCAAGGCTATGGTTTTTCCAGTGGTCATGTATGGATGGGAGAGTTGGACTGTGAAGAAAGCTGAGCGCTGAAGAATTGACACTGTTGAACTGTGGTGTTGGAGAAGACTCTTGAGAGTCTCTTGGACTGCAAGGAGATCCAACCAGTCCATTCTAAAGGAGATCAGTCCTGGGTGTTCATTGGAAGGACTGATGTTGAAGCTAAAACTCCAATACTTTGGCCACCTGATGCAAAGAGTTGACTCATTTCAAAAGACCCTGATGCTGGGAGGGATTGGGGGTAGGAGGAGAAGGAGACAACAGAGCATGAGATGGCTGGATGGCATCACCCACTCGATGGACATGAGTTTGGGTAAACTCCAGGAGTTGGTGATGGACAGGGAGGCCTGGCATGCTGTGATTCATGGGGTCGCAAATAGTTGGACATGACTGAGCAACTGAACTGAACTGAATATGCTTGCAGTACAAGGGACTCTCAAGAGGCTTCTCCAGCACCACAGTTTGAAAGCACCAATTCCTAAGTGCTCAGCCTTCTTTACAGTCCAACTTATTGGAAGATGTGCTGTGCTCAGTCGCTCATTCATATCCAATTCTTTGCAAACCTGTGGCCTGTAACTCACCAGGCTCCTTGGTTCATGGTATTCTCCAGGCAAGAATATTAGAGTGGGTTGCCATTCCTTTCTCCAGGGGATCTTCCCAACACAGGGATCAAACCCAGGGATCAAACTCAGGGATCAAACCCAGGTCTCCTGCATTGCAGGCAGATTCTTTACTGTCTGAGCCACCGGGAAGCTACCACAAAGTCATACCTAAATATAAAGACACAGAAAGATACAATATCACTGAATAGAAAAGATGTGTACCTTGTAAACCTAAAGAAAAAACACATGCAACATCAGTTCCATTTAGTTCAGTCGCTCAGTCGTGTACGACTCTTGGCGACCCCATGGACTGTAGCACACCAGACCTCCCTGTCCATCACCAACTCCTGGAGTTTACCCAAACTCCTGTCCATTGAGTTGGTGATGCCATCCAACCATCTCATCCTCTCTCCTCCCTTTCTCCTCCTGCCTTCAACCTTTCCCAGCATCAGGGTCTTTTCAAATGAGTCAGCTCTTCTCATCAGGTGTCTGAAGTATTGGAGTTTCAGCTTTAACATCAGTTCTTTCAATGAACACCGGGGACTGATCTCCTTTAGGATGGACTGGTTGGAGCTCCTTGCAGCCCAAGGGACTCTCAAGAGTCTTCTCCAACACCACAGTAAAAAGCATCAATTCTTTGGTGCTCAGGTTTCTTCACAGTCCAACTCTCACATCCATACATGACCACTGGAAAAACCATAGCCTTGACTAGATGGACCTTTGTTGGCAAAGTAATGTCTCTGCTTTTTAATATGCTGTCTAGATTGGTCATAAGTTTTCTTCCAAGGAGTAAGTGTCTTTTAATTTCATGGCTGCAGTCACCATCTGCAGTGATTTTGGAGCCCCCCCAAAATAAAATCTGCCACTGTTTCCACTGTTTCCCCATCTATTTCCCATGAAGTGATGGGACCGGATGCCATGATCTTAGTTTTCTAAATGTTGAGCTTTAAGCCAACTTTTTAACTCTTCTCTTTCACTTTGCAACATATACATACACTAACATGAGAAGATAATGGTTTTATTTTAAAACAAGAAATATTATTAGTGATAAGATTCAGTATAGTAAAATGGTCAGTCTATGAGGAAGATGTTATCAGTTCTATATTTAATGCAAGTAATAATATAGCTAACATAGCTTTAAAATATGCAAAGCAAAATGGATATAATTTTTATAGCAAGAAAAATACATAAATTTACAATCATGGTAGGTTATTTTAATGCATTTCTTTAACTGGTAGAACATGCAAAAAAATCAGCAAATTTAAAAACTAAAATTAACAAACTTGACTTAGTAGATTTATATAAACACTGCCCACTACTTCCAAATAAATATACCTTACAACTACATATGGAACACTTATTCATATAGACTTTTCATACAGCCAGTTTAAAATTAGAATCGTTCATCTCACATTCTTTGACAATTAAGTGCAATGAAGCAAAACAGATGCACTTAAAAGAGAGAAATCTAATGTTTGGACTCATATGTGTTGACGGTCCCCAGAACCATTCTCAAGTTCAATGATTTACTATGAGGACTCACAGAACTCAGCATATAGTCGTATTTAAAGCTATGATTTATTACATACAGAACAAGATCAGCAAAAGGAAAGGTACTTGGGACAAAATCTGGGGGAAATCAGGTGCAAGCTGCCATAACTCGCTCTCAATGGAGTCACACATGATGCACTTAATTCCCCCAACAACAAGTGTGACCACATGTGTGAACTACTGCCAACCAGTGCCTTTCATAGAGACTCAGTGCCTAGGGTCTTTACTGGGGGCTGGTCAGACCAGCTTCTTCCTATATGTTCCAAAATCGCAGACCCCCAGAAGGACAGCATTTCATCAGCATAAACCATATTGTGTATATAGATTAGTCTGAGTAAGCCACTCTTATCAGTTCTGAGAATGGTGGAAACTCCCCAGATGTAAGTTCCTAGATGCCAGCCAAGGGCCAATTTTGGTTGTAGGCCTTTCAAAGGCTAGCAATCAGATTTTTAAAATTCCTTTCTGCATACCATGGATCAAAGAAGAAATCACGGTGAGAATTAGACCATATATTTCATTATAATCATATTATTCACCTATGATACCTCTAAAACCACAATTCAAAATTTGTTTCCAAATGCACGTGTGAGAAATAAAAGAGGCTGAAAATCAATGCTGTAAGTATCCATATAAATATATTAGAAAAATAATAAATTAAACCCAAAGAATACAACTTAAAATACCCATGCAATAGAGACAATCAATATAGTCAAAAACTACTTCTTTGAAAAGTTAATAAAAATGAAAAACTCTTGGTAATTTACAAGATGGTTATGAATTAAAAATACCAGAAATGAAAAAAGAAACATTATAGTTATTTTATTCATTAAAAGGATAACTAAAAAATATTATAACTAATTTTATATTAATCGATTTGAAAAATTAAATGAAATGGAACAATTCATTGAAAATAAAACATCAAAAAATTGATACAAATAAATAAAATCTTACTAGTTAAATATAAAATAAAAATAAATATATAATTTAAAAGCCATTCAATAAAATTGCTCCAGGGTTAGATAACTTTAGCAACGAAATCTAGAAACTTTTCAGTAAAAGATAATACTAAATATGCATAAAGTCTTCTAGAGAAGTAAAAACAGAAGAAATGTTTCCCAATTCTATTTATGAGTACAGCATAACCTTGATACCAAAACTTGCAGAGACATTGCAAGAAAGGAAAATTACAAATGCAAAAATCCTAAACAAACTATTAGCAAATCAAATTTAGGAATATGCAAAAATGGTAGCATATCATAAAAAGTTGGGTTTATTCCCAGAATGCAAGTTTGGCTTAACATTCAAAAACAGTTGACATAATTCAGCACAGTTATGAAAGAAAAGAGGGAACCATATGATTCATTACATATATATAAAAAGTATTTGATCAAATTTCAACACCCTTTCATTATGCACTGTTATATAACCAATGTAAGCTCAGGAGGATATTAAATTTGGCTAAATGGAGAGATGTTTTTGATAGGAGAAGATATTATGGCAGATGTTCTCTTGAAATTATCTATAGACATGTCCATTCTCTGCCATAGCAACAGCCAACTGATTGGCCAGAGATGCAGGACTTCCCCTGTCATCCCACAAACCAAGGAACTTCATGTTCACCTTTTTAGCAGTGCTCTTTGTGGGAAGAAAATTCTTCCATAAAACTATACTTGTCCTACATTTGTGTTACTTAAGATGGGAATAAAGCAACAGGCTTATGAACACATCGGTTCATGTTAGTTTATTGGGGTAGCTAAGTCCTTGGAAGTAGAAAAGAGGATTGAGAGAAGGGACTAAAGAACAGAGATGTAGGAAAGCAGAGTGACAAGAGATTTGGGAGAGTCCAGATTCCAGAGACCAGGCTCTGTTTGGGGTGTCAGACTCGTTCAGGGCACCAGGATGTCTTCCCAGGCAAAATCAGAGAAAGATATTTGAACAGAAACAATGAAGACAACCTTAAAATAAACCCCAAACTTCAAATCTACACTGGGAAAAGATATCTGAATGACAGGAAACCCAAAGACCTTAGGGTTGAATTGATTTCCTGAAGGTCATAGGGTCAGTCAGTGGCAGAAAGAAAATGCCCTGAGTCATTGACTGCTTTTCCCTTCATAATAAAACAAAAATAGGCAGCTTTCTATCTTCATGTCCTTTATACTACTTTGACAGCTAACTCTTTCACCTATAGAAGCAGATAATTTAAAAACCTCCTACTTTAAATAGAAAATGAAGCACTTTAGATGGCATTTATGTGTTTTTGGTTATTTTTATTAACAAATGCAAAAAACAACAGTTTGTGAAGATGAAAGAAATGAAATCTTAGTAAACATTCTGTACCATGTCTTTATCTTTGCTCTTAAACTCTGTACTCTTTGAGGAAAAATACTTAATATAATTTATCTTTCTTTCCACTTCATTGCATTACACAGGGTTGTGTGATTTTAGTAATATATGCTTATTAAGTGAAAAAAGGAAAATGTATGCCTTATAAAATCATAATAACCTCTGCTATCATCACTGTCAGATTTCTGTTTCTATATACATCTAATAATAGAAGAGTTAAAATTCTAGGCCAAAGATTCAATTTCACATCATTTTGGCAGAGACTTGGGCTCCAAAATCACTATGGATGGTGACTGCAGCCATGAAATTAAAAGACGCTAGCTTCTTGAAATAAAAGCTATGACAAAACTAGACAGCATATTTAAAAGCAGAGACATCACTTTGTTGACAAAGGTCCATACAGTCAGTTCAGTTCAGTTCAGTTGCTCAGTTGTGTCTGATTCTTTGCAACCCCATGGACTACAGCATGCCAGGCTTCCCTGTCTATCACCAACTTCAGGAGCTTGCTCAAACTCATGTCCATTGAGTAGGTGATGCCATCCAACCATCTCATCCTCTGTCGTACTCCTCTCCTACTGCCTTCAATCTTTCTCAGCATCAGGGTCTTTTCCAATGAGTCAGTTCTTCACATAAAGTGGCCAAAGTATTGGAGTTTCAACTTCAGTGTCCAGTCCTTCCAATGAATATTCAGGACTGATTTCCTTTAGGATGGACTGGTTGGATCTCCTTACAATCCAAGGGACTCTCAAGAGTCTTCTCCAGCACCACAGTTCAAAAGCATCAATTCTTCTGTGCTCAGCTTTCTTTAGGGCCTAACTCTCACATCCATACACGACTACTGGAAAAAAACAGAGTCTTGACTAGACGCACCTTTGTTGGCAAAGTAATGTCTTTGCTTTTTAATATGCTGTCTAGGTTGGTCATAGCTTTTCTTCCAAGAAGCAAGCGTCTTTTAATTTCATGGCAGCAGTCATCATCTGCAGTGATTTTAGAACCTCCCAAAATAAAGTCAGCCACTGTTTCCACTGTTTCCTCATCTATTTGCCATAAAGTGATAGGACCGGATACCATGATCTTAGTTTTTTGAATGTTGAGTTTAAAGCCAGCTTTTTCACTCTCTTCTTTCACCTTTCTCAAGAGGCTCTTTAGTTCCTCTTCACTTTCTGCCATGAGTGGTGTCATCTGCATATCTGAGTTTATTGATATTTCTTCCGGCAATCTTGATTCCAGCATGTGCTGCATCCAGTCTGGCATTTTGCATGACATACTCCGCATATAAGTTAAATACCCAGAGTTACAATATACAGCCTTGACACATTCCTTTCCCAATTTGGAAAAAGTCCATTGTTCCATGACCAGTTCTAATTGTTTCTTCTTGACTTGCATGCAGATTTCTCAGGAGGCAAGAATGGTGGTCCAGTATTCCCATCTCTTGAAGAATTTTCCAGTTTGTTGTAATCGACATACTCAAAGGCTTTGGCATAATCAAGAGCAGAGGTAGATGCTTTTCTGCAATTCTCTTGCCTTTTCTCTGATCCAACGGATGTTGGCAATGTGAACTCTGGTTCCTTTGCCTTTTCTAAATCCAGCTTGAACATCTGTAAGTTCACGATTCATGTACTCTTGAAGTTTGGCTTGGAAAATTTTGAGCATTACTTTGCTAGCATGAGGGATGAGTGTAACTGTGTGATAGTTTGAGCATTCTTTGGCATTGCTCTTCTTTAGGACTGGAATGGAAACTGACCTTTTCCAGTACTGTGGCCACTGCTGAGTTTTCCAAATTTGTTGGCATATTGAGTGCAGCACTTTCACAGCATCATCTTTTAGGATTTGAAAAAGTTCAACTAGAATTCCATTATTTCCATTAGCTTTTATTATAGTAATCTTCCCTAAGGCCCACTTGACTTCACATTCCAGGATGTCAGACTCTAGATGAGTGATCCCACACAATCGTTGTTATCTGGGTCATGAAGATTTTTTTTGTACAGTTTTTCTGTGTACCCTTGCCACCTCTTCTTAATATATTCAGCTTCTGTTAGGTCCATACCATTGCTGTACTTTATTGTGCCCATCTTTGCATGAAATGTTCCTCTGGTATCTCTAGTTTTCATGAAGAGATCTCTAGTCTTTCCCATTCTGTTGCTTTCCTCTATTTCTCTGCACTGATCACTGAGGAAGGCTTTCTTTTCTCTCCTTGCTATTCTTTGGAACTCTGCATTCAAATGGGTATATCTTTCCTTTTCTCCTTTGCCTTTCACTTTTCTTCTTTACAGAGGTATTTGTAAGGTGTCCTCAGACAACCATTTTGCCTTTTTGCATTTCTTTTTCTTGGGGATGGTCTTGATCTCTGCCTCCTGTACAATGTTATGAACCCCTGTCCATAGTTCTGATAGAACTCTGTCTATCAGATCTAACCCCTTGAATCTATTTGTCACTTCCACTGTATAATTGTAAGGGATATGACTTAGGTCATACCTGAATGGTCTAGTGATTTTCCCTACTTTCTTCAATTTAAGTATGAATTTGGCAATAAGGAGTTCATGATCTGAGCCACAGTCAGCTCCCGGTCTTGTTTTTGCTGACTGAATAGAGCTTCTCCTTCTTTCGCTGCAAAGAATATAATCAATCTGATTTCAGTATTGACCATCTGGTGATGTCCATGTGTAGAGTCTTCTCTTGTGTTGTTGGAAGAGGGTGTTTACTATGACCAGTGTGTTCTCTCAGCAAAACTCTGTTAGCCTTTGCTTCATTTTGTAATCTAAGGCCAAATTTGTCTGTTATTCCAGGTATCTCTTGACTTCCTACTTTTGCATTCCAGTCTCCTACAATGAAAAGGACATCTTTTTGGGGTGTTAGTTCTAGAAAGCCTTGTAGGTCTTCATAGAACTAATCAACTTCAGCTTCTTCAGCATTACTGGTTGGGGCATAGATTGGATTACTGTGATATTGAATAGTTTGCCTTGGAAGTGAACATAAATCATTCTTTAATTTTTGAGATTGCACCCAAGTACTGCATTTTGGACTCTTTTGTTGACTATGAGGGCTACTCCATTTTTTTCTAAGTGATTCTTGCCCACAGTAGTAGGTATAATGGTCATCTAAATTAAATCCACCCATTCCAGTCCATTTTAGTTTTCTGATTCCTAAAATGTTGATGTTTACTCTTGCCATCGCCTGTTCGACCACTTCCAATTTACCTTGATTCATGGGCCTAACATTCCAGGTTCCTGTGCAATATTGTTCTTTACAGCATTGGACTTTACTTCCATCACCAGTCACATCCACAGCTGGGTATTGTTTTCGCTTTGTCTCCATCTCTTCATTCTTTCTGGAGTAATTTCTCCACTTTTCTCTAGTAGCGTATTAGGCACCTACTGACCTGGAGAGTTCATCTTTCAATGCCGTATCTTTTTGCCTTTTCATACTGTTCATGGGGTTTTCAAGGCAAGAATAGTGAAGTGGTTTGCCATTCCCTTCTACAGTGGACCACGTTTTGTCAGAACTCTCCACCATGACCCATCCATCTTGGGTGGCTCTACAAAGCATAGCTCATAATTTCATTAAGTTAGAGCAGGCTGTGGTCCATGTGATCAGTTTGATTAGTTTTCTGTGATTGTGGTTTTCATTCTGTCTGCCATTCTGATGGATAAGGATAAGAGGCTTATAGAAGCTTCCTGATGGGAGAGATTGATTATGTGGGAACTGGGTCTTGGGGACCCAGTTTTCAGGGGATCTTTCCAACCCTGGGAGTGAATCCAAGTCTCCCGCATTGTAGCAGATTCTTTACCAGCTGAGCCACCAGGGAAGCATCCATATAGTCAAAGCTATGGTTTTTCCAATAGTCATGTATGGATGTAAGAGTTGGACCATAAAGAAGGCTGAATGCCAAAGAATTGGTGTTTTTCAATTGTTGTGCTAGAGAAGATTCCTGAGAGTCCTGAAGGAGTCAGGAAGATTCCTGAGAGTCCCTTGGACAGCAAGGAGATCAAACCAGTCAATCCCAAAGGAAATCAGTCCTGAGTATTCATTGGAAGGACTGATGCTGAAGCTGAAGTTCCAATGTTTTGGCCACCTGATGAGAAGAGCCGACTCATGGAAAAGACCCTGATGCTGGGAAAGATTGAAGGCAGGAACAGAAGGGGCAACATAGGATGAGATGGTTGGATGGCATCACCAACTCAATGGACGTGAATCTGAGCAAACTCTGGGAGACTCTGAAGGACAGGGAAGCCTGGTATGTTGGAATCTATGTGGTCTCAAAAAGCTGGACATGGCTTAGTGACTGAACAAAAGCATATTATATTTATTGTAGGTAGGATAGCTGAGCATGTCCCAACTCAGAATAAATAATAAGCATGTGTTACTAAAGGAAATGGCAACCCACCCCAGTATTCTTGCCTGGAGAATTCCATGGACAAAAGAGCCTGATGAACTACAGTCCACGGGGTTGCAAAGAGTTGGACACGACTGAGCAACTAACACTCTAAAGAGAGCTGATTGACTAAACTTGAAATGAAAAATTAAAAAGGGCCTAACACACATGTCTAGCTGTTATTGTACTCTCCCACTGATTGGCAACTACAGAGGATGTGGAACGTTGTCCACCCTGCCTCCATTCTCTTCACTCCAGAGCCTCAACCATCAGCACATTTCCCCTGGTTTGAGCAAACTCCAGGAGATGGAGAAAGACAGAGTAGCCTGGCATGCTGCAGTCCATGAGGTCACAGAGTGAGACATGGCTTAGTGACTGAACAACAAAAACAAGGATATGTTAGTTACTAGTTTGTACCAGCTGAATATCTGCCCTGCTAAGGTATTCGCCATGTAGATGAAGAACCTCTCAGATTCTCCCTAAGTCCTTCTAAAAACCATATCCCATTCTTTCCTTTCTAATTCATAAAAATTACTCCAATTTTTGTGTTTACTTTACTTTATAGACATTAAATATGTGACTGTACCTAAATAATATAGTGTTTAGTTTTCCCTATTTCTAAACTTTATATAAATGGAATCATAGTATATATATATATATATATATATATTCATTTTCAACTCTGCTTTTTTTCTTCAATTATGTTCTTGATATTTATCTACATTTTTATGGGTAGCTGACATGCATTCAATTCCCCTGATACATAGTAATCTATCATATGATTATTTTGTATTTTTCCCATTCTGATGTGGATAGACATTTGTATATGTCAAAGTGTTTCTCTACAGTATTTCCTAGATATTCCACCAGCGGAATTTTTGAGCTGCATTCACTAAATGAAATCAACTTTATTAGATAATGCTAGATTGTTTTCTGAAGTGATTACATACTACCAGGAGTGCATAAGTATACTAGTAACTCCATATCACTGACAACACTTAATTTTTGCAAATCTGCTAAGAAGAGAATGTATTGTGGTTAACTTCTCGGCCCACTAATGAGTTAGAGTATCTTTTCACATGTTTGTTTCCGTGATGTACCATAGAGACTTCCTCAATGAAATGGCTCTAAAGTCTTTTGTCAATCTCTTTTGTGGCATCTAATGAGTTTTAGGGGCTTCTCTGGTGGCTCACTGGTAAAGAACCTGCCTGCCAATGCAGGAGGCATGGTTTCTATCCCTGGGTCAGGAAGATCTCCTGGAGAAGGAAATTGCAACCCACTCCAGTATCGCTGCCTGAGAAACCCCATGGACAGAGGAGCCTGGTGGACTACAGTCCATGGAGTCACAAACAGTCAGGCACAACTTAGTGAATGAGAACACAATATTTGAGTTTTCTTCCTTAAATTTTCAGAATATTTACTGTTTAAATGTTATATAAATGCCATCTTTTAAACTAAATTATATACTCTACCTGGTTTTGCTCGTATACTGAAATGCAATGAGCCTTTAAAAATGTATTTTATACTCAGAAAACTTGCTAGATTCTTACTGTTTCTAATACTTTATATGTTTTGTTGCTCAGTCACTCAGTTGTGTCCTACTCCTTGCAATCCCATGGACTGCAACACACCAGGCTTCCCCATCCATCACCAACTCCCAGAGTTTGCTCAAACTCATGTCTATTGAGTCAGTGAAGCCATCCAACCATCTCATTCTCTGTCGTTCCCTTCTCCTGCTTTCAATCTTTCCCAGCATCAAGGTCTTTTCCAATGAGTAAGCTCTTTGCATCAGGTAGCCAAAGAATTGGAGTTTCAGCTTCAGTCCTTCCAATGAATATTCAGGGTTGATGTCTGCCGGGGTCCAGCCCCGGTGGATCCAGGGAATTCGAAGGGTGGACGGCGTTGGCATGGAAAGACTTGTTTATTTATTAATGTAAGATTAGATTAAGAAACTATAGTGTAGTAAGAAGATTAAGTGGAGGAAGAGGGCTGAATAGCTTGGTTTACACGGAAGGCCAATAAAATTCCAGACAAGGAATTTGCACCATCTACGTTGGGCCACCGGCGCCCGCTTGAATATCTAAGGGTGCCTCGCCTTAAGCTCCCTTTCGTGCGGGTCTTAACAGCCAGGGCAAGTAAGTAGACCTGGCGAGCCTCCGTGCCCCAGGTGGAGATTCAGCCTGAAGTTAAAGTAAAGAGCAGAGAGAAGGAAAGGGAGAGAAGAAGAAAGAGAGAGAAAGACATGGGGGGAGCCAGAGCCCCAAGAAACCAGGCCGAGAGACTAGTTCGAGAAACTGGTCCGAGAAACTGGCCCCATCCTTTATTGTTCAGAAGGCCTTTTATACTTTTGATAAAACACAGAGATCAATAGGTAACACAAAATTATGTAGCGTTCGCAGCTCAGACTCTTTCTATACATCATTTTGTATACAAAAGGTCTCAGGTGATTTACATTATCTTCTGGCCAAGAGGCTTGTTAACACTTTTTGGCTCTCTTCCTTAATGAATGTTAATTTTGTTTCCCCTGAAGTGTTTTTCTTTAATCTACATCTCCTTAAAGCATTAAAGTTACATCTCTATAGAACAAAGGTGCAGTGGGATATAACAAAGAAGGTACTTAACTCAAAGATCTAATGTTGCTAATACAAGGTCTACTATTTGTTTTTCTAACTATATCTACAAATAAAGGATGTGAAAATTTGGCAGCAAATATTGACTCAACAAATGAAACCTTTAATCAGTCCTATTCTAAAGATTTTGACTCCTCGGAAGCTCCTACATTCCTAGGATGTTTTAAGCTTCCTGTGCCTCCTGCGGTCAGGAGGCCTCAAACAATCACACAGCGCAGCTGTAGGCAGGCTAGAAAGCCATCAGAGGGTTATTTGGATTGAAACACTCTTTCAAATGCAGAAGACTAAAGCCCTGAATTGACTTTTTCCAGAAAATGTCAGAAGAGTGGAAAAGCAGAGCACAAAAGCCGGCAGATTTTTGTTGGGGTACATGCTTAGGAATTTCCAGAGGGGCCCCTGAAGTCTGAGCACGCCTTGCGTATGTCAGCTTCCTTCCTCATGACCTTGTCACGGGCGGGATTCCTCACACTGGCTTCCGGCAGATGTCCTTTAGGATTGACTGGTTTGTTCTCCTTGCTCACCAAGGGACTCTCAAGAGTCTTCTCCAGCAGCACGGTTCACAAGCATCAATTCTTCAGTGCTCATCCTTCTTTATGGTCCAAATCACATCCACACATGGCTACTGGAAAAGCCATAGCTTTGACTATACAGAACTTTGTCAGCAAAGTGATGTCTTTGCCTTTTAATATACTGTCTAGGTTTGTTATAGATTTTCTTCCCAGGAGCAAGCGTCTTTTCATGGCTGCAATCACCATCTGCAGTGATTTTGGAGCCCAAGAAAATAAAATTTGTCACTATTTCCACTTTTTCCCCATCTATTTGTCATGAAGTGATGGGACTGGATGCCATGGTTTTAGTTTTTTGAATGTTGATTTTGAAGCTACCTTTTCACACTCCTCTTTCACCTTCATCAAGATGCTTTTTAGTTCCTCTTCACTTTCTGCCATAGGGTGGTGCCATCTGCATATCTGAAGTTATTGATATTTCTGCTTGCAACCTTGATTCCAGCTTGTGTTTCATCCAGCCCAGCATTTTGCATAATGTACTCTGCATATAAGTTAAATAAGTAGGGTGACAATATACAGACTTGATGTACTCCTTTCCCAATTTGGAACCAGTCTGTCTTTCCATGTCCAGTCCTAACTGTTGCTTCTTGACCTGCATACAAGTTTCACAGGAGACAGGTCAGGTGGTCTGGTATTCTAATCTATTTCAGAATTTTCCACAGTTTGTTGTGATCCATATAGTCAAAGGCTTTAGCATAGTCAATGAAGCAGAAGTAGATGTTCTTCTGGAATTCTCTTGCTTTTTCTATGATCCAATGAATGCTGGCAATTTGATCTCTGGTTCCACCTCCTTTTCTAAATCCAGCTTGAACATCTGGAATTTCTCCATTCATGTACTGCTGAAGCCTAGTTTAGAGAATTTTGAGCATTATTTTGCAAGTATATGAGATGAGTGCAATTGTGCAGTAGTTTGAACATTCTTTGGCATTACCCTTCTTTGAGATTGGAATGAAAACTGACCTTTTCCAGTCCTATGGCCACTGCTGGGTTTTCCAGATTTGCCACATACTTTGTGACCAAAGACATGAAGTTGCTATAGCTTGACAGCTATCTTTCCAAATGTGAAACTATTAGATTGATGATATAGTTTTCTATTTCAGAATCTTATGACATTTGTCCAAAAGATTAAACATCTCCAAACTGAATACATGCAGTCACTCATTATTTATGAAACCTTTACTGACATCTTACTTCTAAAGGAGATACAGATTATCAGGACTAAACTTGTCTTTAAGTCAATAATCTGATAAGATAGACATGGGTATTAACAATATAGAGAATTATGGAGCTTGGACAGAGGTAAATGCAGAGTCTTGTGGGATCATTAAGGAAGAATCCATGTTTTTTTAATTCAAGGAAAATTTCCTTGAGGGAAGATATTAAGATACAAAGCCTTTGTAATTGAATTTCTGAACATTTGGGACTAAGGATTAAGCCTTTGTCCATGGCAACTTTACTGTAGGAAACTCAATTTGTGAGATTTCTCTGCTAGCCCTAGAACTTATCTTGGTTAGAACACAGCCCTTACCTGGTGACAGCGTGGCATGGGAGGGATGAGAAATGAAGCCAGACTCAGGAAGCGGAGGTAAGGTAGAAGCTAATAATCTCTCATATTTGTCTGATGGTGCCTTCTGTTATGCTGTGGTTTGTGTCCACACAGTTATTTGTGAGGGTTAAATGAAATATGTGTCAATTTCCTGAGGAATTCTAAAGATTGGTTTACTTCCTAATGAATGATTGCTCTTTTCTCAGGAAAGTTATGTTTTTGTCCATTAGGATTTAAATATTCAAAATGTGTTTGTTCTGACTGATGGAAGCATTCAGTTCAGCAAGCACTTCTTGAGTACTTCAGAGTGTCTGTAGGCCAGAGGGATGCAGAAATGAAAATGCTTCTGCCCCAAAGGGGCTTCAGTGCAGGCATGGATGGAAAGTGTAAACATAAGCTGTGTAACTTGTGGCTGCCAAGACAGGCTAAGAGGGCTGAGTGCCCCTACCCTGAAGCCTCGGGGCTTCAGATGCCTTTATCAGCATCCCTAAATCCTCCAAATGAACATTCAGTCAAAGTATGTCAGTGTGTTTACTGAACAACCACAACTTACAGGCAGTTACTCCAGCCTCAAATACTCCCAAATACTTCCAGCAGATGACTCTGCCAGTGTCCCATCCTACCAGAGTGAGAGGTGCCACAAAATATTTACAGGAGGGAAAGGAGTCTGGGGAGGGATCCCATAGAGATGATCTCTGAAGTCGATTTTGAAAGACCACAAAGGAAGTGCACACCAGGTAGAAAGGATGAGTTGTGCTTTAGAGGACAACACAGATGCAGAGAGAATTTGCAGGGTTTGGTGCTCCAGCATGGGTGGGAGAGGGTCATCATCTGGAGAGAGAGAGAAATCAGAACACACAGAGGGAGGGCAATGCACTCAATGCCGAAATTTTGGACTTGATCTGTAAGTAGGAGGGAAACATCTAGCAGTTTTAATTACCTAATATCTAAGAAAGAATGTTTTGGTGGCAGTGTGGGAACTGTCCTGAAGGAGAAAGAGGGACAGATCAAGGCCAGTGGGTAAGAGACATGGCCAGTTAGTTGGTATTAAGTTCCTTAGTTCTCTAATTCATATTCACCTTAAATGCTTTGAAGCATTTTTAGCATACAGTTCAGACCATTCTGTCTTGCCAGATTCTTCTCAGAATACTGTTTATTTTCGTGCTGTTCCTACCCCACAATAATAGTTACTGGTGGGGTTTCACATCTTTAAGCTATTTTACAGCAATCTTAGTTTTCATAGTCATTGCCAGTTTGGCAGAAGCAAATTTTGAGGCCATCTTGCTGGTTGTGTTTTAATCAATGTGGTTATTTCATGACAGGAAATAGATCTTCTGCTTTTTTTAAATATATATATAAGACATTTAAAAAGCAAACAGTCATTTAATAAGATAATCCAACAGGAGCCCTGCCTGCTTCAGTGGTTAATGGATGTAGCAGGAGTCTTTCCAAACCAGCAACTCTGAGGAGGAGACAAACAACGATGTTTAAATAATGGCGAACTTTGAAGACGGAATTAATGGGGTGGAGAATTGCTGCTTTTAAGTTGAAAGAATCTCATAACCACCTCCACAATCAAACAATTTTTATTCAAAATGATTTTTCTGATTGAAGGAATTGAGACATTCTTGCATATATACAGCCTTTCTCTCCCTCCCTCCCTGTCTCTCTCTGTCTCACACACACATAGGAAACTTACAGAAGCTAATTTCCACAGAATGAAAATATAGTGTGTTTCCTGGAATTATTGACCACAGTTAAATCCACCCCCAAGCAGTTTCTTGTATTTAACCTTCATCTCCCAAGCCTCAGCCCCAGACACAAAGCAATATTTCCTCCTGACACAGTTTACTTCTTTCAGAACCTTGAAGAATGATGTAAATAACTCCGCCAGCACTGCAGTTTTTACTGAGCCTGAGCATTAAACATTTCATCACCTATTGCCTTTAGTACCTGTGTGTACATTGGAGTTTTTGTCCCCTAATTGTCTGTAATTATTGTCCTTTTATGCTTTCTAAGAATTCAAAAGACAAAGTGAATAGACAGGAGTAGTTTTAACCTAGACTGTATACCAATCAAAGGTATTAGAAGGTCAGTTATATGCAACTGAGGCACACAATTGTGCAGTCTATACACTGTGCAACTCCAGATGCAATATACCTAGACTGCAGTAGACCAGTGCTTTGAAAGTCTTCATAAGGTAGAAGAGTGGAAGAATGGTCCTCTGCTGTGTGCATGCCACCTTACTGAAACTCACTGTGTGTATGAGAGTGGTCCGTAATGGAAGTGTATTGTGCTCATGAACAGAAGGGAGGCAGAAATGAAGGTGGAAAACTGATGCTGTTGAATAGCCAAGGTTGAACCTAAAATCTGCAAATAATAGTATATTTATCTCCATTTCAGACTGTCTTTAAGACTTGGAAACATTTTTTTCTTCCTTTTAACCATCTCCCATGACCCAGTTTGGGAAACTATTCGTGAGTCTGGTGTGCAGTGTAATAGCAAACAGTCTGGCTAAATTAAAATGATTCTTATCAATTATTGAGTGAATACATATGGGATTCCCTTGACAAGGAAGTGCTTTGTATTGAAGTTTCCAATAGGTTTATTGTTCATGGGGAGTCAGAGGTGTAGAATAAGGGGGAGGCTTGTTGAGCTTCAGCTAGAAATTTCCTTTGGAGGCATTTATGATATTTTAGGGGCTGATCCTCTACTTTTGAGGGCCAGAATCTTAATTTTTGTGAGTTCTTCTATCTCTGAGGGATAAATTTACATTTGCAAGTATCATGGAAATATATATACATATATGATACACATATTTATTTATATTTTATCTATATATATATACTACATATTATATATTTTTATCATTTATAAAATGGGGCTTCCCTGATAGTTCAGTTGGTTAAGACTCCGCCTGCAATGCAGGAGACCTGGTTCAATTCCTGGGTCAGGAAGACCCTCTGGAGAAGGGATAGGCTACCCACTCCAGTATTCTTGGCCTTCCCTGTGGCTCAGCTGGTAAAGAATCCACCTATGATGTGGGAGACCTGGGTTCAATCCCTGGGTTGGAAAGATCCCTGGAGAAGGGAAAGGCTATCCACTCCAGTTTTCTGGCCTGGACAATTCCATGGACTGTATTAGCCCATGGGGTCCCAAAGAGTTGGACACAACTGAGCGACTTTCCCTTTCATTTATAATAGAATGCATATGATATGATGGAATACATATAATGAAGATTATACATTACTGTATATGTTATATAAATCTATTTGTGTCTATGTACATTGTCTGAGTCTTCCCTGGTGGCTCAGATGGTAAAGCATCTGTCTACAATGCGGGAGACGTGGATTCAATCCCTGGGTTGGGAAGATCTCCTGGAGAAGGAAATGGCAATCCACTCCAGTACTCTTGTGCCGGGGTCCAGCCCCGGTGGATCCAGGGTGATTCAAAGGTGGGGGGACGGAGTCGGCGTCTTTGGAAAAATACATATTTAATCACAGATATAGAGAGATTAGAAATGGATAGTGTAGTAGGAAGATTAGTGGAGAAAAGGAGGCTGAATAACTTGGATTACGTGGAATAGCATCATGCTGCAGATGGGAATTCAGCCAGAAAAACGGGAGCAAGAAAGAAGCGACATGGGGGAATCAGTCTTTTGGGAAACTGATCCGATTTCTTTATTTTTGGGTTTGCTTATATACCTTTTGTTACACATAGGGATGAATACAGAGTCACGTGGGGGTCAGCAGTCCTGACCTTTATCAAAATCAGGTGCTTCACATAAATGTATAAAAAAAGGTCTTAGGGATATTACATCATCTTCTGGCCATGAATGAGACCTGCTGACATTTTATGATCCTTTCTTTCTTATAACCAAAATACTTATTTCTTCCAAGGGTGTTTTTTCTTAAACCAGGCACCACTCTCCAAATAAAGTTACATTCCTATAGGGTGAGGGTGTAGTGAGTTACAATCAAGAAAGGAATTTATTTAACCCAAGGTTAACATGATTAGTCTTAAAGGTTAATACTTATTTCTCCTATATGCTTAAAGGTTAATACTTATTTCTCCTATATGTTAGTTATATTCATTATAAGGGTAGGGAACATGGAGATTTAGCAGCAAACATCAGCCCAACAAATGAAAATCGTTTCACCAATGCTCCCCTTAAGATCTATTTAGTCTTAAGATATGATAAAGTTACATTCTTACATAGCAAGGACAGTGATTTATAACAAAGTACAGTGATCTATTACAAAAGAGAAAATCCATTAACTCAAAAAGTCTAGTATTGCTAACACCAAAAACTACCATATTTCCTTTTCTATAGTAAAAAATATATTGATTAATATATTCCCAGGTGCCTAAGGATATGGAGGCCTGGTGGCAATCATTGACTCAACAAGAAGAAAAAGTCCTATGCTAATTAAGACTCTCAAAATACTCCAAAACTCTCTGTGCTGTTTATGGTTAAGAGGTAGTAAACAATCATGTGGCAGGAGTATGAATAATCCTGTCACACAAGTTAGTCTGTCAGCAGAGAGGTTTGACCTGAGACATCCTTGTCCCACCCAGAGCAGGGAATTAGCAGCAATTATTGACACAACAAATAAAAAACCCTTCACCAATATAGTTCCTAACCAACACACTATACTAATAATTTCCAACTCCCCCAAATAATTTGCCTTTAGTAAGTCTAAAACATCTCATGCCTCTCAGGTTGGGAGGCTATAAACAATCACATGTGGCCGGACAAACCTATACAGGTGGGCTAGATAACCTTCAGAGGAGTCTGTAAGCTGAAACACTCTTGTCACGCCCAAGAATTTTTATTGCCTTGGAGCTGCATATCTGAGAGAAACGGTTATGGGGGAGAGCCCCCTGTAAAGTCAGAGGTGTAGGTGAGAGCATAAAACAGACTCTGGTTTGGGGGTTAGATGCTCGAGAACAGGGGGTTTCCTGAGGCTTGATCACGCCTTTGCGTATGCCAAGCCTCCTTCCTCATGACCTTTGCCATGGGCGGAATTCCTCACGCTGGCCCCCGGCACTCTTGCCTGGAAAATCCCACGGACAGAGGAGCCTGGTAGGCTACAGTCCACGGGGTCGCAAAGAGTTGGGCAAGACTGAGCGACTTCACTTTCTCTTTATGTACATTGTCTAGAAACACATACAGATATACAGATTTTTCTCAACTTACAATGGAGTTATATCCTGATGTCATAAATTGAAAATATTGTAAGTAAAAAATGTGTTTCATACACCTAATATACTGGACATCATAGCTTAGCTTACCTACATTAGCCCACAGTCAGATAATCATCTAACACAAAGCCTATTTTATAATAAAGTGTTGAATATCTCATGTAATTTATTGAATACGGTACTCACTGCAAGTGAAAAACAAAAAGGAAGGCTGTAAGTATATCAATCATTTGCCCTCACAAGCTTGCAGCTGATTAGGAGCTACAGCTCACTACCCTGCTCAGTATCACTAGTGTATCATAATGCAGATCCCAGGAAAAGATCAAAACTCAAAATTCAAAGGACAGGTTCTACTAAATGTATATTTCTTTGATGTCATCATAAAGTCAAAAAAATTTTAAGTTTAACCATCCTAACTCAGGGACTTTTTGTGTTATATGTAGCTTTGTGTGTATATATAGTTTATTTGTATACACACATATCTTCCTGTTGAAAAAGCCATATATACTTGCCCTGTAGTCAAATTACATAAAGTTGGTTTTATGTGAAGGTTATTTGAACTCAGAAGAAGGAAGGTTAATCTATGGCTTCCATGAAAGAAACACCTTTCCACAATAAAAGCAGTTTTCTGATGGACTGACCCTTAAGCTTGTTCTCTGTTGGGCAACAACTGGTCTCCTATTGCTTTTTGGAATTTTGTTGTTTACTATCTAGGAGTGCCTCTATCAATATAACACAACACAGTATACTAGGTTCCACTGCCTAAGTCACAGTCTTGCCCTGATTTCATGGAAGGAGGTCCTCTAGTATCCTCAGAATGCCTGCCACACCCTTCTGAAGTGTTTCTTACACATAGGGGGCTTTTTTTTAAAGTGGGTCATTTTTGTACTGCACATTCTTGCTCCCTTGGGCACAGCTGATGAGGACAAGGCTGAATGGGCCTATGACCCCAAGGCAGAGGTTTCTATGCTGGCCAGAAATCCACCATCAGCAGATGAATGGATAAGAAAGCTGTGGTAGATATACACAATGGAGTAATACTCAGCCATTAAAAAGAATACATTTGAATCAGTTCTAATGAAGTGGATGAAACTGGAGCCTATTATACAGAGTAAAGTAAGCCAGAAAGAATAACACCAATACAGTACACTAACGCATATATATGGAATTTAGAAAGATGGTAATAACCCTATATGCGAGACAGCAAAAGAGACACGGATGTATAGAACAGTCTTTTGGACTCTGTGGGAGAGGGAGAGGGTGGGACGATTTGGGGGAATGGCATTGAAACGTGTATAATATCATATAAGAAATGAATCGCCAGTCCAGGTTCGATGCAGGATACAGGATGCTTGGGGAGGGTGCACTGGGATGACCCAGAGGGATGGTATGGGGAGGGACGAAGGAGGGGGGTTCAGGGTGGGGAACTCGTGTACTCCTGTGGTGGATTCATGTTGATGTGTGGCAGAACCAATACAATATTGTAAAGTAGTTAGCCTCCAATTAAAATAAATAAATTTAAATTAATTTTAAAAATATGCTATCTAGATTGGTCATAACCGTCCTTCCAAGGAGTAAGCACCTTTTAATTTCATGGCTGCAATCACCATCTACATTGATTTTGGAGCCCCCAAAAATAAAGTCTGACACTGTTTCCACTGTTTCCCCATCTAATTCCCATGAAATGATGGGACCAGATGCCATGATCTTAGTTTTCTGAATGTTTGGCTTTAAGCCAGCTTTTTCACTCTCCTCTTTCATTTTCATCAAGATGCTTATTAGAAGAATGCAAAAAAAGAATTGCAATGCAAAAATGCAAGAAATGCAAAATGAATGCAAAAAAAAAAAATCAGAAAGGGCAGAAAGCCATGAGGCACTAATGCCTTAAATAAGAAGAAACCTCCCCAATAAGGAGCGTGCACTGAGTCAGCAATGGTAGGAGCAGAAGCAACAGAGATGTGGAATTGTCGATTCATCACAGTGGCAAAGCTTGGATGGAGCAGCAGATGACCAGTTATGATGAAAGCGATTCTCTTGGCTCCTATTGACTCCAGAGCAGCCTTTCAGGGTCTAAAGTCCCTGGTTATAAGGCTCCTGAGGATGTCTCATGTCTCTTTTCCTTCCTTGCGATTCTTTATAATAACTGTCCATGATTTGAGGTAATCACAGTATGTCTTTGCTTCTTGCCATCTTGAAAGAGTCTGATTAATAATTCTGAAGTTCCTAGTTGACCACATTTACTGAGGTTTTGCAATCATCTACTGGTAATCTCTAAGAATTTGCTCCCACAAGAAATCATGTGTGCTCAGTTGCTCAGATGTGTCTGACTCTTAGTAACCCTGTAGACTGTAGCCTGCCAAGTTCCTCTGTCCATGGGATTCTCCAGAGAGGAAGACTAGAGTGGGGTGCCATGTCCTACTCCAGGGGATTTTCCCAACCCAGGGATCAAAACTGCATCTCTTACATCTCCTGCATTGGCAGGTGGATTCTCTACCACTAGTGCCACCTGGGAAGACCACTCAATATGAGATGTGGCTTTATAGTAGAGCCTGAAGTCAGGCAAGTTGATTCCTCCAGTTCCATTCTTCTTTCTCAAGGTTGCTTTGGCTATTCAAGGTTTTTTGTATTTCCATACAAATCTTGAAATTATTTGTTCTAGTTCTGTGAAAAATACCGCTGGTAGCTTGATAGGGATTGCATTAAATCTGTAGATTGCTTTGGATAGTATACTCATTTTCACTATATTAATTCTTCCGATCCACGAACATGGTATATTTCTCCATCTATTAGTGTCCTCTTTATTTCTTTCATCAGTGTTTTATAGTTTTCTATATATAGGTCTTTAGTTTGTTTAGGTAGATATATTCCTAAGTATTTTATTCTTTTCGTTGCAATGGTGAATGCTGACTTCAGGCTCTACTACAAAGCCGCAGTCATCAAGACAGTATGGTACTGGCACAAAGACAGAAATATAGATCAATGGAACAAAATAGAAAGCCCAGAGATAAATCCACACACCTATGGACACCTTATCTTTGACAAAGGAGGCAAGATATACAATGGAGTAAAGACAATCTCTTTAACAAGTGGTGCTGGGAAAACTGGTCAACCACTTGTAAAAGAATGAAACTAGATTACTTTCTAACACCACACACAAAAATAAACTCAAAATGGATTAAAGATCTAAATGTAAGACCAGAAACTATAAAACTCCTAGAGGAGAACATAGGCAAGAGAACATAGGCAAAACACTCTCCAACATAAATCACAGCAGGATCCTCTATGATCCACCCCCCAGAATTCTGGAAATAAAAGCAAAAATAAACAAATGGGATCTAATTAAACTTAAAAGCTTCTGCACAACAAAGGAAACTATAAGCAAGGTGAAAAGACAGCCTTTGGAATGGGAGAAAATAATAGCAAATGAAGCAACTGACAAACAACTAATCTCAAGAATATACAAGCAACTTATGCAGCTCAATTCCAGAAAAATAAACGACCCAATCAAAAAATGGGCCAAAGAACTAAATAGATATTTCTCCAAAGAAGACATACGGATGGCTAACAAACACATGAAAAGATGCTCAACATCACTCATTATCAGAGAAATGAAAATCAAGACCACAATGAGGTACCATTTCACACCAGTCAGAATGGCTGCGATCCAAAAGTCTGCAAGCAATAAATGCTGGAGAGGGTGTGGAGAAAAGGGAACCCTCTTACACTGTTGGTGGGAATGCAAACTAGTACAGCCACTATGGAGAACAGTGTGGAGATTCCTTAAAAAACTGAAAATAGAACTGCCTTATGACCCAGCAATCCCACTGCTGGGCATACACACTGAGGAAACCAGAATTGAAAGAGATATATGTTCCCCAATGTTCATCACAGCACTGTTTATAATAGCCAGGACATGGAAACAACCTAGATGTCCATCAGCAGATGAATGGATAAGAAAGCTGTGGTACATATACACAATGGAGTATTACTCAGCCATTAAAAAGAATACATTTGAATCAGTTCTAATGAGATGGATAAAACTGGAGCTGATTATACAGAGTGAAGTAAGCCAGAAAGAAAAACACTAATACAGTATACTAACACATATATATGGAATTTATAAAGATGGTAATGATAACCCTGTATGTGAGACAGCAAAAGAGACACAGATGTATAGAATGGACTTTTGGACTCTGAGGGTGAGGGAGAGGGTGGAATGATTTGTGAGAATGGCACTGAAACATGTATACTATCATGTAAAAAATGAATTGCCAGTCTATGTTCGATACAGGATACAGGATGCTTGGGGCTGGTGCACAGGGATGATCCAGAGAGATGATATGGAGTGGGAGGTGGGAGGGGTTTCAGGATTGGGAACTCATGTACACCCGTGGTGGATTCAAGTCAATGTATGGCAAAACCAATATAGTATTGAAAAGTAAAATAAAGTAAAAATAAAAATTAAAAAAAATATGAGATGTGAATTTTACTTAAATTAACAGAGACAAATTCATTTCCAAGTTATCAGGTGGCACATAATGGTGCCCTAATATACTCACTCACATAGAGGTAGACCAGCTCAGGACACTGGGTGGATTCCCTTAGTATATGGATTCCTCATATTTTTACAAGTTGAGTTGAAAAATCACAGAGTATTTCTACCTTAAATAGTAGAACTGTAATCTCAGTCTTTACTGTGGCAAGGCAGTTTTCTATTACTTGAGGCTGTAACTTTAAGACATGATCTGCTCTTGGAGTGATATAACCTTGTTCTAATCATTAGTTGTTTTCAGCCAAATTGAGCAGAGACTGATTATGGTTGCAGTCTTGTAACCAAGATGTAGCAGGTTGTTTATCCTTCAAATTTAGAATAACATTGCTTGATTATTCATGCATGCAATTTTATAGCAACAACATAGCATTTGAGCATCATGAAACTCTTAACCATATGAGTGGCAAGAGAAGGTACCTGTGGCCGGCTCTTTCCGTGTAATATAATGGCCAAATGCCAAAGTGGAAAACAAAATTCATAATGATGGGAAATATGAGAGAACCATTTAACATTCTATAATCAGATCGTTAAATTGAGAAGATGAGTCATGATTTTAGTTGGTCTTATTTTTCATTACAACAGAAAATAGAACAAAAGAGATCATGACTGTCACCTCTTTATATTATCTACCTCCAGCCCTACTCCCTCCCCTTTTCTATATCTTGAAAGAAAGTGGAAGTAAAAGTCACTCAGTCATGTCTGAATCTTTGCAACCAGGCCAGAATACTGCAGTGGGTAGATTTCCCTTCTCCAGGGATCGAACCCAGGTCTCCTGCATTGCAGGCAGATTCTTTCTTTTTAATTTTTTAAAAATATAAATTTATTTATTTTAATTGGAAGTTAATTACTTTACAATATTTACAAGCTGAGCCACAAGGAAAGCCCAAGAATACTGAAGTGGCTAGCCGATGCCTTCTCCACGGGATCGTCCCAACCCAGGATTTGAACTGCACTGCAGGCAGATTCTTTATCAACTGAGTTATCAGGGAAGCCCCCTTCTATGTCATAGTTGGAATCAAGCTACTTGTTGCCTACCCCGCTATATGCCAGGCTTGGCAGGATTTCCATTGAAGTCATATCTGAAAAGTGAGGGCTACAATAACACTGCTCAATCAAAATGCCTTAAAAAACTCAGTGGAATGGCAGGAAGCATCTCAAGAATGAAGAACAAATTCAGAACTACAGAATCCCTTGCTCTAAATTGCCTTTCTAGGCACAAGACTAGGCCAGTTGTTGTTTTGGGGTATTTGGCCAGCTCTTCCATGGGCAATGGGCTTCCCTAGTGGCTCAATTGGTAAAGAATCTGCTTGTAAGGTAGGAGACCAAGGTTCAATCCCTGGGTAGGGAAGATCCCCTGGAGAAGGAAATAGCAACCCACTCCAGTACTCTTGCCTAGAGCATTTCATAGGCCGAGGAGCTGGGCAAGCTACAGTCCATGGGATTGCAAAGAGTCAGACACGATGGTGAGACTAACTTTCATGTTCCCTTTTTTTTGCATGAGTGTTGCTTCCGAGCTTTCCCAGTTTTCAGGGATCTGTCCCAGGAAAGGACTCCCTACTCTTCTTTGCATCAGAGGAGTTACCACTGATGTGCATCATCCAATGTGTAGTTGGTGTTGGGGGCTTGCCTTGAAAAGAGGGAAGAGGTGTTCATTTGTCATTTACTCTAATTCATCAAAGTTTAGGGAAATAGGGTATTGTTTGCTGGTGATGTCTTATTAAACAAAATACAATTCTGTGAAGCGAACAAAGACTTATAACTGTTAATCCACAAGCAATTCAAGGAATTAGTATATTCCACTGAGAAGAAATACTTGTGGATTTAGAAATACAGGAAAACTGCTACAAGGTTTTGAAAGTCCATACATACTATAAACTCAATGTTATTAAACCTTACTATTGAAAGCAGCATTCCCAAGTGAAAATAATATCTGGCTAGGATGATTTGACTTTCATGAATGAGAGAAGGGGCGGATATAGCTGAAAATAAAATCAGAGCATTGAAAATCATCCAGAGCACATCGGTTTTTTTTTTTTTTTTAGCTTTGTTCTTCCTGTATCCATAGATAATTATAAAAAGTCTAAGAAAGGAAATCTTTTTGCTATGTATTTCAGAAAAGTTTCTATTCTGTAGGGAATTCTGCTTCTACTTAAGTATTTGAATGATACTCAACATTTATTGTTGAATTTTTTCCCTGAAGTTTTAAATCAAATTTTTAAGCTGTTTCTCCATATACCCCAAACCTCTCTGACTAGGAAACAAGTTCTTACCAGTGATTATTTTGTATTACTCCCATTGTCATAGAAGCCAATGATAATTCCAGAACTCAAGGATTCTAACAAAATCCCCAGCAGATCTCAGCAGAGAGGGGCAATGTTGCTAAATCTTACTTAAGCCCAAGTTTCCCTGAGTGTGTATATTTCCAAGTAATGAGCTATATGAGCAACAAACTGTGAAAACTGAAAATATGTGAACAGAATTTCATGTTGGGAAGAAAGAAAATTTATAATGATGACAATCTGATCTTTCTTTAATTATCTGCATAAAATGGTGTAGTTTTGTATTTTATAATATAAACAGAACTCAGTCTTACCAATGAAAACATGTCTTATATGAACATTCAAATCAAGCATTTTGCAGATCAGCTGGAGGAAGAAACAGAAGTCAGGGATGGGAGATGTGTGAATCGTAGGGTCAGTACATTTGGGAAGAGGGTCTGGGTGAGCTTTCCCCACCACCAGAAGGGCTTTGACTTCACTTAGGTCTCCTCCATCAAGACTTTATGGCATGGAGGTGCTGGTAAACTTAGCTCAGTGTCCACAGTGGCTGCCCACTGCTTGTATCTGATACCTGCTGGTGGAAAACAAAACAAAACAAAACACAAAACCGTTCACTGAAAGCTCCTAGGACACAGGACATCAATGTCCTTATTTTATTTTTAGGAAGGAAAAAGGTAATAAGCTATGCATCTATGTAATAAGGGCTTTCCTGCTAGCTCCGTTGGTAAAGAATCTGCTTGCAGGAGACCCCAGTTTGATTCCTGGGTTGGGAAGATCTGCTGGAGAAGGGATAGGCTACCCTCTCCAGTATTCTTGGGCTTCCCTTGTGGCTCAGCTGGTAAAGAATCCACCTGCAATGCGAGAGACCTGAGTTTGATCCCTGAGTTGGGAAGATCCCCTGGAGAAGGGAAAGGCTACCCACTCCAGTATTCTTGCCTGGAGAACTCCATGGACTATGTCATCCATGGGATTGGCAAAGAGTCATACACGACTGAGTGACTTTCACTTATTCTCCATAGTAGATGAATCAGTAGAAGTTTATCAATGGGAGGGCTTTAATCCTTATAACTTGTTTTATATGTCTAGTGAATGCTGATATTGTTATTTTTGTTGTTATTCAGTCACTAAGTTGCGTCTGACACTTTGCTATTCCACAACTGCAGCATGCCAGGCTTCCCTGTTCTTCACTATCTTTCAGAGTTTTCTCAAATTCATGTCCATTGAGCCCATGATGCCATCCAACCATCTCATCCTCTGTCACCTCCTCCTCCTGCTTTCAATCTTTCCCAGCATCAGGGTCTTTCCCAGTAAGTTGGTTTTTCACATCAGGTGGCCAAAGTATTGGAGCTTCAAATTCAGCATCCGTTCTTCCAATGAGTATTCAGTGTTGATTTCCTTTAGGATTGACTGGTCTGATCTCCTTGAGGTCCAAGGGACTCTCAGGAGTCTTATCCAGCACCACAGTTTGAAAGCATCAATTATTTGGTGCTCAGCCTTCCTTATGGTTCAACTCTCACATCCATACATGACTACTGGAAAAGCCATAGCTTTGACTAGATGGATCTTTGTGGGCAAAGTGATATCTCTGCTTTTTAATATGCTGTCTAGCTTTGTCATAACTTTTCTTCCAAGGAACAAGTGTCTTTTAATTTCGTGGCTGCAGTCTAACATTTGAGGTCATCCAAAGGAGCCAGGCTCAATCACAATGGTTTTCAGCTAAAAGTCATATTTGTTAAGTCCACTGAAACTGTGACCCACATAGTCCTGTCTCAGAACCATGAAATTTATGCAATTCTCAGGAATACTTCCTACATCTCTCATATTTACACCTTACTTCCTACATACTTACACCTACCTTCTACGTATCTCTCAATTCATTTTGTGCCAGTCTCTCAGACAACCTGAACTCCCCCTCCAGCCTCTTTCCCATTGAGCTGACTTCTACCTGAATCCCTGTCCCTTGATTCAGCATCATCAAAGCCCCAGTCACCTGGTGGAAAGAGCCTTTGATCGATAAGGAGGGCCAACAAGGGACTGAGCAGAGAGAAGCCTTTTTAGGTGTCAGGGAAGAATAAAGACCAAGAATCGTCATAGGTAAATTGTGCCCCTTCTCATATTGCACAATTATATTGTTTTATGAACACCAGTGGGCTTCCCAGGTTGCACTAGTGGTAAAGGACCTGCCTGCCAATGCAGAAGAGATAATAGAAGATAGCTTGATCCTTGGGTCGGGAAGAATCCTGGAGGAGGGCATGGCAATCCACTCCAGTAATTTTGCCTGGAGAATCCCATGGACAGAAGAGTCTAGCAGGCTATGGTCTATAGGATTGCAAACAGACACTACTGAAGCAGCTTAGCACACATGCACACATGAACACCAGCACTGGTGGAATAGACATTGATGTGGGAGCAAGAAAGAGAGGGAAGAGAAAAAGATAATTTTAGAAGCATATATTACAGAGGAAAGGAACTCACATACATTCTCATATATTCAAAATCTAGATGGCACAGAAGTGAACACTGAAAAATCTCCCATCTCTTTCCCCAGCCACACTCTTTCCCTTTGTAGAGGCAACCAATTGCTATCAATTTCAAGTGTTATCCTTTCAGAGATGTTAGGCAGATACAAATGAACATATGTTCTTTCCTCCACTTCCTTTTAGCCAAATGGTAGCACTCTACACAGGCTGTTCTGCACCTTGCTCTTTTCTGCCATCAATTTAACTTGGAGATTGCATCCTCTCTGTACCCAGAACACTTTCTCATTTCTGTGAGTGGATAGGATCCAAATGTGTGTGTTAAATAGGGAAGGAACAGTATATGACACCTGTGCTTGTCCCACCTGAATTTTGAAACGTCTGTGAGAACACCGTGCAAAGCAGATGAAGAAGAAAATATATACATGTATTACTGGTAAAGCTGATGCTGGAGAATGCAGCTCAGATACACAATGACAATGATTTCCTGACGCCAAACCTTCGAATAAGACAGACTTACCAATTCTACCAACTTAGTGAGAAGTACTCAGAGTCATGATCTGATGAAACAGACATAAATATGGAGCAGTTAGATCCCAAAAAGAAAGACGGGCAAACAGATCAGGAGCACTGGCAGTTTCTCACTCAAACTCAATAATTAGGCAACCCACTTCAGGAAACAGTGGGGCAAGACATAAGAACATTAAGGAAAAACTCTTACTATTGAAAACCAAAAGTATATGACAGTAACATTTCTCCACACCCCAACATTATGAATGTACTCTAATTTAGTTAACCTGTCTCTTATTGATAGACACCAGAGGTGCTTCCAATCTTTTATTATTACTATTACAAAATGCAATGTATATGAATTTTCAGTCTTATGCTATTACAAAATATATCATGGATATGAATATTCAAAAATGAATACCATTCTGCACATAAAATTTCACACATATGGGATTATATCAGAATGATGAATTCCTGGAGGTGAAACTGCTGGGTGAAAAGAATACGTGCATTTAACATTTTGTGAGATATTCTCAAATTGCCCTATATGGAGGTTACAGCAACACCCTTAGAAATGTGTGAAAGGATCTGTTTCTCCACATTTTTCAACAGGATGTGTTAGTAAGACCTTCTAATCTTTTCCACCATAATACACAAAATGTAGTGTCTTTAAAACATCATCATTTATTTTCTTTTATTATGAGTAAGATTAAATATCTTTTCTTAATTTTAAGAGCTATTTTCATTTTTGCATATGAACTGTCTCTTGACCTTCTATGTCCCCTTTTCCTATTGGATGCTCATGGATCTTTTAAACAGACTTTATTTTTTTGAACAGTTATAGGTTTACAGTAGAACTGAGTGGAAGTCAAAGAGAGTTCCACAAACCCTCTATTCCCACATATATATAGTTTCCTCTATTATCAACAGCCTTTTGTGGGTATTTTTATATTAATCTGTAGACACTGTTTACACTTCAGAAAAATTTTAACTATGATACAAATTGCAAATCTTCTAGGTGGTTGCATTCTTTTGACTGCTTATAGTAGTTTAGCAATGTTGAATTTATTTTTAGCATAGTCTAGTTTACTTTTCTGTTATGTTTTCTGAGTTTTATGCTGTTCTTAAAAGAGCCTTCTCTACTCTTTAATTATTAAAAAGTTCCCCCCTTCAAGTGTTCTATGGTTTCATTTTTGGTTTGTATTAAAATATTTGAAAAATATGAATCCAACAGGTAAGGATCCAACTTTTTTTTTTCTAGATGAGTACCTAATATCCTTTATTAATGAATCCATATTTTCTTCACTGACTTGAAATTCTAAAATTATTGGTCTCAGATTAATAGGGTCAAATAAATGAATGGGTTAAACATGTAGATAAAGACCCTCAAATCAACAATCATCTATTTGAAATATTGTTCATGTTAGTTCCTCTCAACACTCTAAGAAATTTTTCTGGATTCAAATTCCTACTCATCCATTTAGTAGTTGCAAAACTATAGGCAAGTGAACATTTCTGAGAATATGGCTTTGAGTTTGTTGTGGGAATTACATGAGAGAATGTTTAAAATTTGGTAACATACAGCTGTCATGAATATTAATTTATTGTTTAATTCTTGTCAGGTCTTTTTCAGCCCATTCTCCTACTCTCTCCTCTGCAGTGACTTCTGGCCATGGATAAAAATGGCACAGTCCTCTTGAGCTTATGAACCCCCAAAGGAATAGCCAAGATACTTTAGAAAACTTTTCCATGGAAACGCTGAAGTAGAGATGGGTCTGTCCAGGTTACCTGGGGGCATATTTATATGATTCCCAGGGCTGAGCTTAGATACAGTTTGTAGAAATTATGTTCATGAAAGGGACTGGGAGGAATATAATTTTCTGTCTAATTTTCATGAGGTCTTTCAACTCAGCCACTATAAATATACCAGCCATATTCTCAAATATATTCAGAAAAGCAGGTTGGCTGATATTTCTTGGTGCCAAATTCTAAAAAGTAAAAATGACCAGAACTTCTTTTGGTATTCACAAACTTTCTTGTTCTTGCTTTAGTCTTTCTTTGTCCCTTGTGGAAATGAAAAATAGCTGATTACCTTCTGTTGCTTCATATTCCAAAAAGTAATTATTAACTGTATCTCAGCCTGGTATTATAAAAATATCACTTTATTTAATGTTTCTCTGAATGTTCCTAGAAGATTATTCAGGTAGGGAAAAATGAGGGCACTAGAACAATTACAATAGTAAAACCAGAGGTAAGTTAATCACAGTGAAACAAAAAAATGAATAATCATTAGTGGCTGATGAGTGCACTCTGTAAGGAATTCAATATTCTGAATTTTTAATTACCCTTAGATGCTAATTCTTGACAAAATACAGCATTTGGAGATAATACCAGTAGATATTGCATGGTAATTATGAAATATAATTTGATGCACTGAGGATTTGAGAGTTTTGGTGTATTCATGATGAAAGGCAAAATGTGTTTTGATATTTTGATGCTTATTTCTACTTTCTGTTAGTGACTCAGACAGAATCAGAAAATCATAGAATTTCAACACTGGAATAGACACAATAGATCATCTTGTTCCAGCTGCCTGGCTTTACAGATGAGGAAACTAAAAATTCAGAGATGAAGAGGAATTTGCCCATGTTATCCAGACTCTTGATGGCCAAGCAGGGGGTTGTACTTAGCACTGGCTTTTAGTCTAGCACTGATTTCGTATTTCTTTTTTAAAGTAAACACTTATTTCAGAGACAGTGGTATTACATGTATTTTACACTAATTTTTTTCTTCACTCTACATATGACACAGGTTTTAATAGCATTTTCTGGCATACAGTGTATCTATGCAAAGATTATCCCACCTAGATTTTCCAGACAGTTTCACTTTCAAGTCCTGTTTTTACTTGAAGTACAAGTGAAGCCTGGATGCAGAATCAACCTTGCTACTACCTTGCATATAGCATATTATCTGTAAAGGTCTCTTGATGGATATCATAGCATCACTGATTGGGTCAAGCAACCAACTTCCCCATAAAAACTCAACCATAGAAGTGATACCACCATGTGTTCAGTTTAGCATTCCTATTAGTTAGTGGTAGTAGCTCAGTCATGTCCAACTCTCTAGAACTTCGTGGACTGTAGAGTGCCAGGCTCCTCTGTCCATGGAATTCTCCAGGCAAGAATACTGGGGTGGGTAACCCTTCCCTTCTCCAGGGGATCTTCCCAACCCAGGGATCAAACCCAGGTTTCCTGCACTGCAGGCAGATTCTTTACCATCTGAGCCACCAGGGAAGCCCACACAGTATGCCGGGGGCAACAAAACAAAACAGAAGCCCCATTTGAAAAACGTGCTCTGTAAATAACAAGCCTTGTTTTAAACCTGTATTGGGAATCTTAATTTCCAAAGCAAATCTTTAAACTATATGCTTCATGTCAAGTGGGGATTGACTCTGGACAATGATTCCAGGCTATTGTTCCAGAAAGGACAGTGAATGAATGGTCTGTGAGAGGCGATTTTGCATGCTGAAGTCCTGGAGACAAAGGGGGCTGCTGCTGCTTTCAGAGTTTCAGCACGGCAATCTTTTTCTCTTGTCTGAAGATTCAGCATTTTCAGGCCTGATAGACAAGTTGAAGATGCCAGAGAAGATTATATATATATATATATGCCATATACTATATACATACATACATATATGGCATATATATGTATATAGTATATGGCATATATATATATATATATATATATATATATATATATGGCAAATCAGGTAGGAATTATCTGCTGGATGTGAGTAGTAGGTATTGACACTGACTAACATCCTGTTTACAACTGCCCCCATGTATGTATTCCCGTCCTTCCCTGAAGGACACCAAGCCCTTCTTTCAATCCATCACAGAGTCCTCACTAGAAGGAAAGAACAGAGAAAGGGTTTGCAGTGATGTCTAGCCATTCCTTCCGGCCAGTCTAGAGGAGGCTGTTCGTGGTCCCTGGTGTGTGCAGGGATGCGATCATAAACGGGCCCAATCTCTGTTATACTGCAAACTGACTCCTTGGGGATGGCTTCTTCTCTGTTACCTGCCTCTGACATGGGATGAGAAAGAGGAGTGCAAAGTATGGAAGGAGAGGGGTTTCTCTTCCCAACCCTCATCCAAATGATATTCTATTTGAGAAACTTGCTTACTGTTGAGTCAGTATGAACCAAATGTGTGTTGTAAGGCAGAGGCCACTGTCACGTGACAGCATAAAGGTATGATTTATATTCCACTGTAGGGAGCTTCCCAGGTGGTACAGTTGGTAAAAAATCTGCCTGCCAACCCAGGAGACTCAAGAGATGGGGGTTTGATCCTTGGGTTGGGAAAATCCCCCAGAGTAGGAAATGGCGACCCATGCCAGCAGTCTTGCCTGGAGAATCCCATGAACAGAGGAGCCTGGCGGGCTACAGTCCATGGGGTCGCAAGAGCCAAACACGACTGAGTGAAGGGTATTTGATATGACTGCCTGATCATGAGAAGCCTGGCTCTGGGCCCTGCCTGCCTTGGTCTTGGTGTTTCTGTTACTGGAGCAAGAACCCTGGCGGTCATGCTCTCAAATTCCATACTTAGACTGCAATTGCTAAAGACACAGAAGGTATACAGCTGTCTCCAGAATGCAAATAGGAAACTGAATCCTTCACCCTTATTTTTATTCCCTTCTACTTTCACACACACACACACACACACACACACACACACACACAAGGCAGTGCCAAATTTTACCTTTCAAGGACAATACATCACACAACAGATATAATTTCTGTCATTTTAAATATAGTTAATTTGCATAAAATTTTTACATACACATTCAAAGTATATTTTACAAATGTGCATACACCTTTTTTCCTTTTTTACAAAACTATATCATATGAAGTAGAATAACACTTTATGAAGATGCATGGTCTATTTCTGAGAATCCAGGCAGCCTCTTATGTATAACAAGTAATCTTATCACCCTGTATGTCCTTGCCTTTATCTATCTTAATGGGGAATAGCAGGGTGTTCAGGTAAGTAGTTTTTATGGTTGAATCATAGGAATTTATGTAATGTATAGAAGAAGCATTCTTACTGTTCTTCTGACCTATTAACCTCCTCTAAATTTATCAGTTCAAGGGAAAGGAGAAAATTTAAAAAAAAAAAAGAATTTTCTTCTACAGGAGGAATTGGATTCAAACTCCAGCTTTGAGAATTAATGTTATTTGGGGGAAAATATTTTTGTTTACAAATGCCAAAATCCAGGCCAACATGGGCATGGTGCATAGAGGAAAATTTCATTCCTTTAGCAGCAGGAAGATCAACCTACCTTTCATTGGTCTAAGCGGCTTAGGTGACTGATTAAAAGCATCAGAAATTGCCCACATGATTTTTTTTCCAAAAATGGATAAAATCTATCCTTTGGGTACAAATATATCTTATGACAGAATAAGTCCAAATGACCAGAAATATAAAATGTTCTTTTAGCAAGACATTTTTTTGTGTGTAATAAGTAGGAAGGAGTTACCAGAAATTTAACAGAGTAAAGAGAGATTGAAAAGTCCAGCTTCAGATAAGTCTCCCTGACTGTAGGATGGAGCTGTGCACAGTCCAGCAGGCAAGGTGACCTTGCCTCTTCTCCTTCTGCTGTTAACACCAATGTTCAAAACCCATGGGCCTTGCACGTGTACCACACGGAAGGTACTGTTGGTAAATGTTTTATGGCCAGTGTGCACCTTCCTGAAAATACTGCAGGATCACACACAAATGAAAACACCATGCAGTATCTGTAGCATACATATATCTAGATGCTTTACCCGAAGACCAAGATTTGTGTTTCAGAACCAAAATGATCATTCTTCTTCCTATGTCTCTTTTCTTTTTTTTTGAAAAATTACATTTAAATTTAAAAAGCATGAAGAAAAAATACAGTGAACGTTTGTTATCCAACACCCAAAATAAGAGAGAGAGAAAAAAAAGGATTACCTAGTTCTCTTTAAAGAGAACCATTCTTTTGTTCTTTCATCAAACAATGGTAATGATAAATGGAAGCACTTCCTGTTCAGGTACTCTTACTTGGCAACTAAAATAGTGGTATTTCAACTTTTGTCTGTGTCCTCTATTTAACTGGAGTGTGAAACCATGAATACCAGGCAGACAGGAGGGCCTATAGCAGTGTAGACCTGAGGACGAATGTGTGATAAAACACAGGCCTCAAAGACTAGCCCCAGATCTCACTCTTTTCAACCTAGGACCCACCCTGACCAAGGAACTAATTTTTCTTCAAATATTGGACAACATGATTTGGACACAAAGAGTAAACAGGTACAGCAGTGGATCGAAACATCGTATCGAGTCTAGATTACAGTAAAGGGAAGAGTGTGGACGAGCCTAAGAACAAAATGGTAAGTGAAAACAGGCCTGAGTGACTGCTTGTGTCTTTTTGTTTTCTGATCTTGCAAGTACAATTGTAGAAAACCTGGAAAACATAAAGGCAGAGAAAAGTAACTACTAATTCTGTCCAGTCTTGGTAGCAGCTTTCTAACTCCGTTTTCAAAATGCAAAATGTATACAGCTTTTTTCCACCATAATGTAAGTACTTCGTCATATGAGAACACTACTTCCTAACTTAAGGGCTATATACTATTCTACTTCACAGACTGTAGAGGGTCTAACATTTAAATAGGAAAACTAGAAACTGTATGGATTCATCTTTTTAAGTCCGATTCCTCTCTATAAATGCCTATGAGAAGCATTCAAGTCAAATTCTTCTAGAAAGTGTCAGTTTACAGTCCCAGGATAAGTCTGGAGGATTTGGCTTTTGGAGTTACACAGCTTAGCAGCCAATAAAGGCAGCATTTACTCCAGTGGTTTTCAGCCCTAGCTCCAGGCTAGAGTGACCCATGCCCTGGGCCCAGTCCAGCACACCCAGAATCTCTAGTACCACGTGTCTGTCTTTTTCTAACCAGTTCAATGACTCTGTGAAGGACGGTTGGGAATAGCACTGGGCTGACAACCTGGGGGGATAAGGGGGCCCTGCCAGTGCCCAAACCCACCGCTCTGCACTTTTTGTGAGAGGGTGATCTGGGTCAAACACAGCCTCTCTGGTGCCATGACAGAGGATTCAAAACTATCAAGCCTTTAGCGCATTGGCCTAGTTACATGGAGTTTGTATAACCACCTGGTTATTATACAGGTTTCCATCAGCTTAACCAGGTCTATATGATTTGACTTAGCAAATCCCTTATATAGCAATTCAAGAATGCTGGCTTTTATGGGTATTAGATAAGCATTAACACCAGAAAGAACAAGAGGTGTTGGTTTTATACTATCCTTTTGTTTCCTCTTCTAGGAGGAGGCATGTAAAGATTCATCCAGACCATGTCTGGAATTGCAACCTTCTCATCCAGGCCACAGCCCATCAGAGGGGGCAAGGTTGTGATGTGTGTTCTTCTTCCCTAGAGCAAAAAGGAGGGAGAGCATCTCCAGGCACCCCGGGAGGAGACGCTCTGAAATGGGAAAGACGAGAAAGATGGAGCATCAGGTGTCCTGCCCCAGTGACTTAAACAAACACGTGCTTCTGGGAGAGAGAACTGAGCTGGCTGGTCTGTGGACCTCCACACAGCACAGTCGGGTGTGCAGCTGCGGTCAGCATGGTGACGCGGAAAGCGTGTGGCCTTCCATGCAGCTCGGCAGCTCCCCGTTTCTGGGCATGGCACAGCCAGGCCCTGTGTCCTCTTCGGAGGGAGGTACACACTGAGTGTAGAGGCCAGGCTCCACTTCTCACCAGACGGCGTCACTTTGGTTTCCTTCCTGTCAGGGTCACACACACCAGCATGACTGCTGAGGCTCTGCTTCATGGCAAAGGTCTTGCCACAACCAGCATGCTCGCACACGAAAGGGCACCGTTCCTCGTGGAAGGAGAGAATATGGCTCTGGAGGGTGAACACAGTGGTGTAGGTGTGGCCGCAGCCTTCCTGTGGACACCGGCACAAGTTCTGCTCGGAGGCGTGCATCCTCATATGCTGCTTTAGGATGTCCTTGCACTTAAATGTTTTTCTGGCACACGCCACAGACTATGTCCTCTTTATGGGACTCTCTCACATGTTTTAGAAGCTCTGTCCATGTTTTTGCCACAAAAGAACATTATTTTCGACAGATATAGCCCTTGTGGGCATTCCTTTGCTGCTTCAGACTGCTGGGGGAGGAAAAGTGTTTTCCACATCCCTCGTGGGCACACTTGAACAGCGGCTCGTTGGTGTGCTGGCAATGGTGGATTTTCAGTTGCTGATGGGTCTTCTCACAACCTTTGAAACTACACGCATATTGTTTTGCTGGTTTTACATGTTTGCATTCAAAATGTTTCTTAAAGTTTTATTTTGTGTTGAATTTCTGATCACAGCTGCTAGCTGTACAAAGGACTTTTTACGGGTGTGAACCAGGGCGTGGCGGCTGAGATTGTAGTCCCTGACCAAGGCCTTGCCATACCCTTCATCAGTTCAATTCAGTTAAGTTGCTCAGTCATGTCCAACTCTTTGTGAACCCATGAACACAGCACGCCATAACTCCCGGTCATCAACAACTCCTGGAGTTCACCCAAACTCATGTCCACTGAGTCAGTGATGCCATTCAACCATCTCATCCTCTGTTGTCCCCTTCTCCTCCTGCCCTCAATCTTTCCCAGCATCAGGGTCTTTTCAAATAAGTCAGCTCTTCGGCCAGCATCAGATGACCAAAGTATTGGAGTTTCAGCTTCAACATCAATCCTTCCAGTGACCACCCAAGACTGATCTCCTTTAGGATGGACTGGTTGGATCTCCTTTCAGTCCAAGGGACTCTCAAGCGTCTTCTCCAACACCACAGTTCAAAAGCATCAATTCTTCAGCGCCCAGCTTTCCTTATAGTCACAAACATAGGGTCTCTGCCCCACCCCCTCCCCACTTGCATAGAGGCGCGTCTAGCTTCCAAGCCTTGTTATAATTGGCGCTGCAGATGGGGAAGGGCCAGATGAACCTCGAGGGGCTCCCGGGGGTGGCGGGGCGGCAGGCAGGCCTTCTCGCTGACTGCAACGAATGGGTCTGTGATAGTCAGGGACGACACAGCTTCAGTGACAGAGGCCAGAGGTTCCAGGTTCCTGGGGGCCAAGAATTCAGCCACGTGCTAAGTCACGTGCGGCGAAACCAGTGACTATCGACCGCTTCCGCAGACCCTACGCCTGGGCCCGCTGCACTTCCGGGGGCGTGATCCCAGAGGGGCGGACTCTTCCTATGTCTCTTTCCTAAGTGAGATGGTGAAGAAAAAGGGCAGAGGTCTCTCCTCCAAGGTGGTTTTCAAATAAGAAGGTTAATTAGACATGGGGAGAGAAGCTAGAGGACCTTCCTTTCTCTCTGGAGCTAATCACCCACCGACCAAAGGCCTCCTCTCCTCGTCCATCTCATACTGACTCCAGAGATGCTGATAGAAGCAGGTCACATCCAGCTTTCAATTTCTGTTTTCAATTCCCTTGTCCTTATTGGCATGACATGGTGTACAAGTGTTGCCAGAGTTAATATATCATATTTTCTTACAACAAGTAGTGTTTGGTGTCTTCATATTTCTGTGACAGTTACAATGCTGACTACTTGTGAGTCTTCTTATTCTTTATTGGTTCAGCCAAGAAGACTGCAAGTATGCACTCTCTCTCACTAATCAAGGTCGATTTATTAGTTTTGATGGAGGAAAATGTAATTTCTAACTTCTCTGTGAGCAGAACTGATGAGAAGTCCTGATTTTATAACTCAGCAGTGCCATCCATGGTCGAAGGCATGGGTGCCACGTCAGCCTGCATTCAAATCCAGGTTCTGCCATGTTTTAGGAAGAAGTTGCTTCTCTGTCTCTGGTTTTTGTCTGTGTAACTTTTGTACTTTTTGAATTTTGTAATATGAACATACTTTACTTATTCAGAAAGAAATTAAAAAAAAAAAAAAAAGCCAAGCAGGTGTGACACCCAAGACATAGCAAAAGAGGAAAATCTGGAGGAGTTGGCTGGGTAATACCATAGTAATCAGGTCTGAGATGCAGAGATCCTACACTTGAGAATGAGAGGAAGGAGGGTGGGTTGATCAGAAAAGACAGCCCAGGTTTTGAAAAAGAGACAGGAGGAATGAGGTTGGGTTCCACTGTGGCAGCTGGTTGACATTTGTTTCAAGAAACAGGTTCTCCCATTGGGATTCTTCCTGTCAAATCCTCCTGCCCTCACTATCTGCTCTTTATTCCCACCTCTCTTTTCCACCCACCTTTATAGTTTCTTTGATAAATTCCAAATCAGGACTCAACTTCAGAAGCTTTGTCATCTTTCCATTCTCCATCTCACTAGGGACTTTCCAATGTATATGATCCCAGTATATTTGAAAGTTGTTTTTTTTTTTTTAAATCATAATTCCTCTCTTCTGTTACAGTGGAACCCAAGACTTTGTCCCTTCTAGCTACAGGAATATGGCAGGTTGTTTGCACAGAAGGCAGTAATATTGATACTCCTCTCATTCCTGAATCCACATCCTATGATTTGCAGCTTTTTCTGTGAGAAACTGGAGACTATTTCCTGGTGGTTAGAGCCTGGACTGGTTTCATGACTTGCTTTGACTAGTAGAATGTAGTGGAAGTGATGTTATGAGAACTCTGAAGCTTCTGTTCAACCCCTTTTGGGATGCTGCTCTGAGTCCACTATGTCGAAAAGCTGCGTCCACCATGTGGGAGAGAACCCAGATGCTCCCCTGTCAGACATATGTGAAGAACCATCTCAGATCAGAGTTGAGCTGCCAGGTGACTACAAGGGCATGAATGACCCCGGCCAGACCGGCGCACATTGCTGAGCGCCAGAATCATGAACAAATCAACAACTTATTTTAAGCCACCAAGTTTTGAGTGGTATGTTATGCAGAATAGAAAACTGAGGCAAGGCTTCTGATTAAATGTAGTGTTCAAACATTCCCTATGGTTTATCATTAGCTGCAGCTGGTAATTCACATACTGGTAGATAGCAGTCACAGTTAAGGAAGGAAATTGTAAGTGAGCGGGTGGAAGCCCTGGACCTGTACCTAATAGAGCTCTTTCTCCCCCAAAATAGCAGCATAATTGTTGGCAGAAGCTTTTCCCATAGATATTAATTTTTCACTTACTGAGAAAATAGATATATAGCAGAGATCACAAAATTTCATTCCTATCTTTTATTGGTGGTAAACATCTAGACTAAAGTGTACACTTCTCCTCAATTCTAGATCTTTTCTCCAACTATTTAGGAATGTAGGTGCCATAGACAAGGTTTTCTTGTCTGCAAAGTCTGGCTATGCCATCCTGAATTAGAAGAGAATGGGGGGTGAGTTGCTGTTACAATTGGTAGATGCAAAAGGGACCTGGAAGAGGGGGGGAGGCAAAGCAGGAGTGTACCTACACTGAGCTGGTGTTGCACCAAATGACCCATAAAGTCTAGAACCAAACCCAGCCCCAGGCAATCTGATTTGGGATTATTGTGGAGCAGGGCACAGACACTTAAACACACACAGGGGAAGATAGTTACATGAAAAAGTACAGTCCACTGGGTGAACAATGAAATGTGATGAAGCCTGGTGAGTAGAGAGTATATGCAGCATTTAAAGGGGGCACTCATACTCTGCTCTGTGAATTTCTTCAAATGAAAGCCCAGTGTTGCCAGGATTTCCAATTTTGGGGGAAGAAGCTAAAGATTTGGATTATCCCTTGATGTCACTAAAGTCTTAAATGTTAATTGACAATTTTAGAAGAATGTAAAATCCTAGGAAGACCACATAAATCATGTATATAGGACTCTTGTTTGTAACACCTGACAAATATAGTCAGAAATGATTCACTGTCTTTAACAGTTGATAAATTCACCATGTTGAACAACTGGTGTGTCCGCTACAGTTGCAGTGCTAACTAAGCCTATGCTTAACTGGATGTTAACTGTCAGTTGCTGGATTAGGAGGAAATGGGGAGGATACAGGGGCAAGCACTGGGAGGCTAGAGCCATTGGGAGTGTCTCAGGGCAGGTCCAGGGGTAATGGCTATTTTGTAACCAGTGCGGAATGATTTCAGTATCTTAACAAGGGGTAGCACCTACTGGTATGGCTCAGATTATCAACTCTGCAACAAAGAGAGTGAGTTCACAGTATCTGACATTTTTTTTCTTGTATTTTATTTTCAGTTTTATCATTAAAGGCAAAAAGATTAATGTAAAGTCTTGCTATTGAATATTATAGCTGTTTTGCTTTTATTCTCAAATAGCTTCTCTAGGGCCCAGCAATTGTCTCCACAGCAACTACTTCTGTTTTTATAAATCTTAGATTGTGAAGAGGTGAGAAGGAAGCAAGAGTAATGGCTAAATCTTTGCAACCCAAGATTTTATTTTAAACATGAAAAAGTTTGTAATAAAAGCTGGGATCTTTAGCCTTCCAATTTACAGCCATATCTTGAGTGCCCGAGTGCTGGTTATAACCTAGACAAATGAAATTTATAGCCCAATCCATCAGCTATTTATTAAACATGCACTGTGCATCCAGCACTTTGCTAGGTATTGTCAGGGATTCAAAAGGAAACCCAAGATCTAAAAGACCATCTCAATTTCAAAGAGAAACAAAGATACCACAGTGATAGTTGGATCAGTGTATGAGGAGGAAGTGGTTGATCTGAGTAGAACTGGGTGTTTAAAAATGATGACAGAAGAGCTTAGGAAAGCAGAAAAAATTGAACTCTAAGCTGACAAAGCTTATCTTCTTTCTCTGCTTACCAGGGTGTTTAACTTAAATCAGTTATTTCCCTTCCTATAGACATGGCCAGGGCTAGCGCCATCATGCTTTACAGTGCTGTTAGAAGCCCAAGTTTCCCAGGCCATTCTTCAGTATCCTGGTATATATACTGCTGAATATATGATTGAACCACCTGATTTCCATCCCATTCCAGTTCCCCACACCTTCCCACACATGTGAGTTGTTGCACGTTCGGTGGACAAAGTCAACAGCAACTGCCTCTAACAAGCCTCAGTCCCTTTTCTGGACATTGTCTTCATGATCTAGATAGAATTGAAATTAGTTACACCCTTGGAGTATTGCTTTCTTTGGAGTATCACCAAGTAAAATTCCCACCATTCCTCCACCATGTGCCTAGACCAGCAGGTGTTTATGCCCTCCTTGCTCTTCATTTACTTTCAATTTTTTTCTGTTCTTTTTTTATTAAGACAAAACAAAAACAATTAAACCAAAAACACAGATCTTAAAATCAGACTCTACCCTGTTGCCCTTGCTTTTTGCTGTCAGCACAGACTGACAGACTATACCTATGAATACTCTAAAACTGGACCATAGCCCTCTTCCTCATTATCACTCTGTTATCAGTCTGATCAATTTCAAATTCCAGGGAGAGGATTTCCCTACACATTAGCTCTTGTATTATAGCTTTGTGACCTCTTCAATAGTAATGATCTTTTTCTCCACATTACAGCCATCCACTTCGTGGATCTATTACAGATTTTGTTACCACCCTATATCTTACATCTCTGCACTCAATATTGGCAACCGACTTCTAACTTCCATCTCTTATACTTCTAGCTCCCTTTATCCAGCGTCTCCACTCCAGAAAACTTTCAAACTTGTGAGGACATCTCATCTGTTGACTATCAAATTTATTTTCTTTACTCTTCCTTACATTTCCTCACTCATAAAATATTTGTACACTGACATTAGAAGAAAATTCAGAGAGCTTTACTTGATATGAATCTTTTATTGAGTGAGAAATAGACTTTTGTGAACAGGGATGCTTCAAATCTGAAACTGGTATGAAGTTCAGAGGCACCATGTTCCGGGATGGCTTATAAAGTGAAAGTGAGAAAGCTGTTTAACTTTCAAAATGATTGGTTATTACAGTGGGGATTTCCAGATGGCAGGGGACTGGTTAAAAGTGATTATCTCATTTTATTTAAAAAGGTGACTAAAGTTTCACTTATGATTATCAGACATATATACAAGAAGTAATTTTTTCTCATGTTCATGAAATAAATTAAATTTTGCTTGCTGGTTTTGTCTGCCTAGGGTATCTTCAAACTAGGTCTCTATTTTATTTTATTTTAATATTAATATTTATCCTGTATCCTATTTAAAATATGAAACACCTCTTTGATCTCATTCCTACCTCCATCACCCCTGAAGTTGTCATAATAGTTTTTAATATTAATTTTTAAAATTTTAAAAACTCTAAAGTGAAAATGCATAATTTGCACTTTTAATACATATTTATGTATCCCTAAAGATATATAGCATCTGGTCCCATCACTTCATGGGAAATAGATGGGGAAACAGTGGAAACAGTGTCAGACTTTATTTTTTGGGGCTCCAAAATCACTGCAGATGGTGATTGCAGCTATGAAATTAAAAGTCGCTTACTCCTTGGAAGAAAAGTTATGACCAACCTAGATAGCATGTTCAAAAACAGAGTTAAATAAGTCAAATAAGCAGGGTGACAATATACAGCCTTGACGAACTCCTTTTCCTATTTGGAACCAGTCTGTTGTTCCATGTCCAGTTCTAACTGTTGCTTCCTGGCCTACATACAGATTTCTCAAGAGGCAGGTCAGGTGCTCTGGTATTCCCATCTCTTTTAGAATTTTCCAGAGTTTATTGTGATCCACACAGTCAAAGGCTTTGGCATAGTCAATAAAGCAGAAATAGATGTTTTTCTGGAACTCTGTTGCTTTTTCCATGATCCAGCAGATGTTGGCAATTTGATCTCTGGTTCCTCTGCCCTTTCTAAAACCAGCTTGAACATCTGGAAGTTCACGGTTCAAGTATTGCTGAAGTCTGGCTTGGGGAATTTTGAGCATTACTTTACTAGCATGTGAGATGAGTGCAATTATGCGGTAGTTTGAGCATTCTTTGGCATTACCTTTCTTTGGGATTGGAATGAAAACTGACCTTTTCCAGTTCTGTGGTCACTGCTGAGTTTTCCAAATGTACTGGCATATTGAGTTCAGCACTTTCACAGCATCATCTTTCAGAATTTGAAATAGCTCAACTAGAATTCCATCACCTCCACTAGCTTTGTTCGTAGTGATGCTTTATAAGGCCCACTTGACTTCACATTCCTGGATGTCTGGCTCTAGGTGAGTCATCACACCATCATGATTATCTGGGTCATGAAGATCCTTTTTGTACAGTTTTTCTGTGTATTCTTGCCACCTCTTCTTAATATCTTCTGCTTCTGTTAGGTCCGTACTATTTCTGTCCTTTATCGAGCCCATCTTTGCATGAAATGTTCCCTTGGTATCTCTAATTTTCTTGAAGAGATCTCTAGTCTTTCCCATTCTGCTGTTTGCCTCTATTTCTTTGCATTGATCGCTGAGGAAGGCTTTCTTATCTCTTCTTTCTATTCTTTGAAACTCTGCATTCAGATGCTTATATCTTTCCTTTCTCCTTGGCTTTTCGCTTCTCTTCTTTTCACAGCTATTTATAAGCCTTCCCCAGACAGCCATTTTGCCTTTTTGCATTTCTTTTCCATGGGGATGGTTTTGATCCCTGTCTCCTGTACAATGTCACGAACCTCATTCCATAGTTCATCAGGCACTCTATCTATCAGATCTAGGCCCTTAAATCTATTTCTCACTTCCACTGTATAATCATAAGGGATTTGATTGAGGTCATTCCTGAATGGTCTAGCAGTTTTCCCTGTTTTCTTCAATTTCAGTCTGAATTTGGTAATAAGGAATTTGGTTTAAGTAATACCTACTTATTACTAAAATGAGCACATCTCACATTTTTTGAGAGAAAGAATAAATTACCTTTACCTTTGTTACTGGCTTAATACAAAGTCACTTTTTGAAGACAAAAATACTCCTCTGATCTATGGCAGTGTTGGTTCAACATGGCACAGGTACTGAATTTATTTTGGATTAAAGTTTTCAAATTGTAACAGTATGCAACTGGGGAAAGTCTTAGATAGTATTAATATTTATACTATTTTCTTAAGGACTTTAGTTAGGTTGATCCTCCTTTTTCATTATTGCAGAATCTTCAGGAAAACATTCCTTTTTTGCAAACTATGAAATGTGCTTTTCTTCCTCCTTTAAGACTAATTTTCATTTTAGTTGTGTCCAAAAGGACCTGGTTGGTCATAGCTTTCCTTCCAAGGAGCAAGTGTCTTTTACTTCATGGTTATAGTTACCATCTGCAGTGATTTCAGAGCCCCCAAATATAAAGTCTCTCACTGTTTCCATTGTTTCCCCCTTTATTTGCCATGAAGTGATGGGACCAGATTCCATGAACTTAGTTTTTTTAATATTGAGTTTTAAGCCTTTTTCACTTTCATCAAAAGGCTTTTTAGTTCTTTGCCACTTTCTGCCAAAAGGGTGGTGTCATCTGAGCATCTGAGGTTACTGATGTTCTCCAAGCAATCTTGATTCCAGCCTGAGCTTCATCCAGCCCAAAATTTTACATGATGTACTCTGCAAAAAGTTAAGTAAACACGGTGACAATATACAGCCTTGATGTACTCCTTTCCCGATTTGGAACCAGCCCATTGTTCCGTGTCCTATTCTAACTGTTGCTTCTTGAGCTGCATACAGATTTTTCACGGGTCAGGTAAGGTGGTCTTCCCATCTCTTGAAGAATTTTCCACCGTTTGTGGTGATCCACATAGTCAAAGGCTTTGGTATAGTCAATAAAGCAAAAGTAGATGTTTTCCTGGAACTCTCTTGCCTTTTTGATGATCTGGCATATGTAGTGTGATCCATCTGGCAATTTGATCTCTGGTTCCTTTGCCTTTTCTAAAACCAGCTTGAACATCTAGAAGTTCACGGTTCACATACTGTTGAAGCCTGTCTTGGAGAATTTTGAGCATTACGTTCTAGCGTGTGAGATGAGTGCAATTGTGTGGTAGTTTGAGCATTCTTTGGCATTGCCTTTCTTTGGGATTGGCATGAAAACTGACCTTTTCCAGTCCTGTGGCCACTGCTGAGTTTTCCACATTTCCTGGCTTATTGAGTGCAGCACTTTCACAGCATCATCTTTTAGGATTTCAAATAGATCAACTGGAATTCCATCACCTCCACTGGCTTTTATTGTGGAGATGCTTCCTAAGGCCCATTTCACTTTGCACTTTAGGATGTCTGACTCTAGGTGGCTGGTCACACCATTGTGGTTATCTGGGTCACGAATATCTTTTTTCTATAGTTCTTCTGTGTATTCTTGCCACATCTTTTTAACATCTTCTGCTTCTGTTAGGTCCATACCATTTCTTTCCTTTATTGTGTCCATATATGCATGAAATGTTCCCTTGGTATCTCTAATTTTCTTGAAGAGATCTCTAGTCTTTCCCATTCTATTATTTTCCTCTATTTCTTTGCATTGATCGCTGAGGAAGGCTTTCTTATCTCTCCTTGCTATTCTTTGGAACTCTGCATTCAAATGGGTATATCTTTCCTTTTCTCCCTTGCCTTTCACTTCTCTTCTTTTCTCAGCTATTTGTAAGTCCTCCGCAGACAACCATTCTGCATTTTTGCATTTCTTTTTCTTGGGGATGATCTTGATCACTGCCTCCTATACAATGTCATGAACATCTGTCCATAGTTCTTCAGGCACTCTGTCTTTCAGATCTAATCCCTTGAATCTATTTGCCTCTTCCACTGTATAATCGTAAGGGATTTGACTTAGGTCATACCTGAATGGTCTCATGGTTTTCCCTACTTTCTTCAATTTAAGTCTGAATTTGGCTATAAGGAGTTCATGATTTATCATGATCTGAGCCACATTCAGCTCCACGTCTTGTTTTTGCTGATTGTATAGAGCTTCTCCATCTTTGGCTGCAAAGAATATAATTAACCTGATTTCAGTATTGACTATCTGGTGATTTCCATATGTAGTCTTTTCTTGTGTTGTTGGAAGAGAGTGTTTTCTATGATCAGAGTATTCCCTTGGCAAAACTCTATTAGGCTTTGCCCTGCTTCATTTTATACTCCAAGGCCAAATTTGCCTGTTACTCCAGGTATCTCTTGACTTCCTAGTTTTGCACTGCAGTCCCCTATAGTGAAAAAGGATATCTCCTTCTAGAAGGTCTTCTCATTCTATTATTTTCCTCTATTTCTTTTCATTTTTCACTGAAGAAGACTTTCTTATCTGTCCTTGCTGTTCTTTGGAACTCTGCATTTAAATGGGTATACCTTTCCTTTTCTAGGTCTTCATAGAACCATTCACCTTCAGCTTCTTCAGCATTACTGGTTGGGGTGTAGACTTGGATCACTGTGATACTGATTTTTTTTTTTTTTTGCCTTGGAAATGAACAGAAACCATTCTGTAGTTTTTTTTCAGTTTGCACCCCACAACTGCATTTCAGGACTCTTGTGTTGACCATGATGGCTACTCCATTTCTTCTAAGGGATTCTTGCCCACAGTAGTAGATATAATGGTCATCTGAGTTAAACTCACCCATTCCAGTCCACCTTAGTTCACTTATTCCTAGAATGTCGACGTTCACTCTTGCCATCTCCTGTTTGACCACTTCCAATTTACCCTGATTCATGGATCTAACATTCCAGGTTCCTGTGCAATATTATTCCTCATAGCATCAGACTTTACTTTCATCACCAGTCACATCCACTAGTGCCAGGCATATACATATACTCCTATCCCCCCAAACAAGGAAACGACTGTTGTTCAAAGACCAAGTTTATAGTTTTGTTTACCTTGTAACTAGCATGTCTGCTCTTTTTATCAGTCTCCTTCTTTCATTTATAAATGCTGCCAGCTTCTAAAGAACATGTGTCTGTGTAGCTTCCAAGATAACTTTCTAACAGTCTAAAAGAGACTATCTCTTTGATATTATTTAGGAAACTGATAGTTGGAAGACCTTTCCTAAATGATTCTTAGCACTTAAAATGTTTTGAAGAATAGTCTCCCAAATGCAAATGTGACTGCTCTTTCATTTTTCATACATTCTTCATTTTTCTTTTGGCACCATAATATCTTTTTTGTAAACTAAATTGGAATAGAAACTGCTTGACCTTAGTTCAATAATCATTAATAATAGTTTTCATTTTGCAACTTTTTGTGAGAATACAAAATATATATGTAAATAGAAATTAAAGTAATATCAGGTAAATGATTGGCACAATTAAAATATTGTTGTTACTACATTTAATTATTATTCTAACTCTTCAGTAAGGAATATCAGGGAACTCTAGTCAGATTTTAAAAATTCAGGTGAATAAACCACAGAATTTCCAGCTTAAGCAGTAAATAATCTTTTGAACTCATTTTATAATTGATGTTAATTCAAAAGTAATTCTACTCTTACACTATGCTTATGCTAGTTAATTCTATTCAACATCTAGCTTTTGTCCTCGCAATGCTCCATCAATCAGTCCTTTTGGATCATGAATTAGCAAGCCTCCAAAATAAAGTGACAGGTTAATTAAATTATGCAAGGCAAATGGTTCTCAATTCCATACCCCAATAGAGAGGAGAGGGACGTTGAAAATTTATGATTACATCAAGTCTTCTCTGCGTTCCCTATCATTCCCTAATAATAACTCCAGGCCAATGACAGAGCAATCACTCTAAACTTTTAAGGCTATAAATATTATCAAATTTGACCTGGTTAAGTCATATAACCTCCTTCAGTGAAAGTGTTACTAGCAAAATTTCCCAATGAAAACTCTAAGATCAGGGAATATTTTTGCAACTGTTTATTTCATTAGAGATGTCACTTTCTTAATTTGCACCACACAATACATCTGATGGAACAATCTTGGCAGGTATGCAGCTATATTCATACCCACCTGAGACACATTTTTTGAGAACCAACTATATTTGTAAGAAGTCATTTTTTGTATTGTTTTTCTCTTCTATTACTTTGTTCATCATCAAAAATATTATGTTCTCTATGAGAAGAAATAAAGTAATAAAATTATAGCAACACATTTAATAATCATGTTATCCTAGTATTTTTTAGTATTCATTTAAGATTCTTGAGAGTATTATCTGAAAACCAAGGCAAAATCCAAGGAGGAAGAATGCCATTGTTGAAATATAGTAGTCATGAAAATAACCTCTTGCCCAGGAGCCATTTAATGCCTAAGGACAATCCATGTGCCTAAGGCAGATTTAATGTACTTGGCTCTTTTTTTTTTCTCTTTTTTTTTCATCAGCAGGGGTCTATGCTCATGAGATAATTATGGGATATCAGTCATAAGCAACCTTGTGAAATTAAGCAAACTTTTCCCAGATTTCTCAAAAATGTTTCCTTTCCATGACTTTTTCCCCTTAAAGATCTGTCTATCTGTATTCTCCCTGACTTGAGCACACACATTTCCCCAATTCTTTTTTTCCCAGAATCCAACATTCTCCTGTCCATGGTTGTTCAGCAGCGAGTTGTAATTTTGGAGTTCTTGCAGGAGAAGATGAGCAAACGTCCTTTTATTCTGCCATCTTTGAGGGAATGAGTGACCAGCGGTGCGGGGTTGTGGATGGACACCAACCTCCATGCAGAGTTAACATGTGGAAGGAGCTTTGTGGTCAACGAGAAGTTTAGGGACTTCTCTGGTGGTCCAGTGGTTAAGAATCCATCTGCCAATGCAGGAGACACAGGTTTGAACAATGTTCCTGGAAGATTTCACGTGACAGTGGAAACTAAGGCCATGTGATGCAACTACTGGAGCCTCTTCTCAGGTTAGGAGAAAGGACGCTTAGGGTCGCTTAGAGATGCACATATGAGGGTCTGTGTGCCCTGCCCAAGCCACCCTGGGATCTCTGACAACAATCTCTTCCAACAACACGGGAAGACTCTGCACATGGACATCACTCTATGGTCAATACCGAAATCAAATTGATTATATTCTTTGCAGCCAAAGATGAAGAAGCCCTTTTCAGTCAGCAAAAACAAGACTGGGAGCTGACTGTGGCTCAAATCATGAAAACCTTATGGCCAAATTCAGACTTAAATTGAAGAAAGTAGGGAAAACCACGAGACCATTCAGGTATGACCTAAGTCAAATCCCTTACGATTATACAGTGGAAGAGGCAAATAGATTCCAGGGATTAGATATGAAAGACAGTGCCTGAAGAACTATGGACAGACGTTCATGACATTGTATAGGAGGCAGTGATCAAGATCATCCCCAAGAAAAAGAAATGCAAAAATGCAGAATGGTTGTCTGCGGAGGACTTACAAGTAGCTGAGAAAAGAAGAGAAGTGAAAGGCAAGGGAGAAAAGGAAAGATATACCCATTTGAATGCAGAGTTCCAAAGAATAGCAAGGAGAGATAAGAAAGCCTTCCTCAGCGATCAATGCAAAGAAATAGAGGAAAGCAATAGAATGGGAAAGACTAGAGATCTCTTCAAGAAAATTAGAGATACCAAGGGAACATTTCATGCATATATGGGCACAATAAAGGAAAGAAATGGTATGGACCTAACAGAAGCAGAAGATATTAAGAAGACATAGCAAGAATACACAGAAGAACTATACAAAAAAGATGTTCATGACCCAGATAACCATGATAGTGTGATCACCCACCTAGAGCCAGACATCCTAGAGTGCAAAGTCAAGGGGGCCTTAGGAAGCATCTCCACAATAAAAGCCAGTGGAGGTGATGGTTTTCCAGCTGAGCTATTTGAAATCCTAAAAGATGATGCTGTGAAAGTGGGCACTCAATAAGCCAGGAAATTTGGAAAACCCAGCAGTGGCCACAGGACTGGAAAAGGTCAGTTTTCATGCCAATCCCAAAGAAAGGCAATGCCAAGGAATGTTCAAACTACTGCACAATTGCACTCATCTCACACGCTAGAAAGTAATGCTCAAAATTCTCCAAGCCAGGCATCAGTAATACATGAATCGTGAACTTCCAGAGGTTCAAGCTGGTTTTAGAAGAGGCAGAGGAACCAGAGATCAAATTACAGACATCTGTTGGATTATCAAAAAAACAAGGGAGTTCCAGGAAGACATCTACTTCTGCTTCATCGACTATACCAAAGCCTTTGACTATGTGAATCACAATAAACTGTGGAAAATTCTGAAAGAGATGGAAATGCCAGACCACCTTACCTGCCTCCTGAGAAATCTGTGTGCCGGTCAAGAAGCAATAGTTAGAACTGCACATCAACAGACTGGTTCCTAATCAGGAAAGGAGTACTTCAAGGCTGTATATTGTCACCCTGCTTTTTAAACTTATATACAGAGTACATCATGAGGAATGTCAGGCTGGATGAAGCACAGGCTGGAATCAAGATTGCTGGGAGAAATATCAATAAACTCACATATGCAGATGATACCACCCTTATGGGAGAAATTAAAGAAGAATTAAAGAGCCTCTTGTTCAAAGTGAAGAGGAGAGTGAAAATGTTGGCTTAATACTCAACACTCAGAAAACTAAGATCATGGCATCTGGTCCCATCATTTCAAGGCAAATAGATGGAGAAACAATGGAAACAGTGATAGACTTTATTTTGGGGGGCTCCAAAATCACTGCAGATGGTGACTGCAGCCATGAAATTAGAAGTGTGCTCCTTGGAAGAAAAGCTATGACCAACCTAGACAACATATTAAAAAGCAGAGGCATTACTTTGCCAACAAAGGTCCATCTAGTCAAAGCTATGGCTTATCCAGTAGTCATACTGGATATGAGAGTTGAACTATAAAGAAAGCTGAGTGTGGAAGAATTGATGCTTTTGAACTGTGGTGTTGGAGAAGACTCTTAAGAGTTCCTTGGAGTGGAAGGGGATTCAACCAGTCCATCCTAAAAGAAATCCGTCCTGAATATTTATTGGAAGGACTGATGCTGTAGTTGAAACTCCAATACTTTGGTCACCTGACACGAAGAACTGACTCATTGGAAAAGACCCAGATGCTGGGAAAGATTGAAGGCAGGAGAAGGAGACGACAGAGGATGAGATAGTTGGATGGCATCACTGACTTGATGAGCTTCCCTGGAGGCTCAGACGTTAAAGCGTCTGCCTGAAATGCAGGAGACGGGGGTTCGATCCCTGGGTTGGGAAGATCTCCTGGAGAAGGAAATGGCAACCCGCTCCAGTATTCTTGCCTGGAAAATCCCAAGGATGGAGGAAGCTGGTAGGCTACAGTCCAAGGGGTCACAAAGAGTCGGACACGACTGAGCAACTTCACACACACTGACTCGATGGACATCACTTTGACCAGACTCTGGAACTGGTGATGGACAGAGAAGCCTGGCATACTGCAGTCCATGTGGTCACAAAAAGTGGGACACGACTGAGCAATTGAACTGAACTGAACTTTATTCTCGGGGAAAGCAGTTAATCTTCCAGGCACATTGCAGACCCTGAAAGAATCACAGGAAGAAAATGTTTTCTGTAAAGAAGTGTATTAATACATGAAGAATTTCAGACTTTATGGGTGAAGAAATAGGAGGTCATTTCTGGGGAAATAATGGCTTTTCAGGAGCTGACTTGGGAAGTTGGAAGGCTGGCAATGGCCAGGGCTCAGTGATGATATATTAGACTCCAGGTCTATTTCTTTCACCAGGATATACATGAAGGTGAGGTCTGTACACATCTTGAGTGTAGGAGCCTCTATTCCCTTGGAATCAAGGGGCATCATCCTCCTCACATGAAGATGTGTTCACAAACTCTGAAGCTCTCCAAACCTCCAATTTTGGGGAGTCTTTAAAGGTTTCATCACATAAGCATGATTGATTATTAACTCAATCTTTTGATGGAATTGAAAAGTTCCAAGCATCTAGTCATGGCTTGGTCCTTCTGGTAAACAGTTTCCATCTAGCAGCCTGCTGAGTGTTGCCTCATTAGAATATAAGACATTCCTATCACCTAGGGAGCTCCAATGACACCCCACTTAGTAGCAGTAGCAGCAGGGAGCTCCTAGGAACTTAAGCATGTCAGGAACTAGAATCAGGGAAAGTATGTTAGAACAAAAGATGTTCCTAGTACTCTTATCACAAGAAATTGTATGGTCTCAGGAACTCTGTGCCAGGAACCAGGGGCAGATATCTACATAAAATTATTTCACAGTCTGCAATATATAATTTCCAAATAGCCTACTTTTCTGTGAAATGCCTACTTCTTTTTGCTAAATCTAGATATTAGATTTTTATCTTGGACCCAGAAGCAGTTAGCTTTGCTGCTGCTGCTGCTGCTAAGTCGCTTCAGTCATGTCCAATTCTGTGAGACCCCACAGAGGGCAGCCCACCTGGCTCCACCGTCCCTGGGATTCTCCAGGCAAGAACACTGGAGTGGGTTGCCATTTTCTTCTCCAATGTGTGAAAGTGAAAAGTAAAAGTGAAGTTGCTCAGTTGTGTCCGACTAGTAGTGACCCCATGGACTGCAGCCTACCAAGCTCCTCTGTCCATGGGATTTTCTAGGCAAGAGTACTGGAGTGGCTTGCCATTGTCTTCTCTGCAGTTAGCTCTAGTAGAATTCAAAGAATGATGATTGAAGATTTATATATGGTGCCAGCTTGGAAATAATGTCTGTGAGGTTACAGTGTTGAAGTGCAGAATACAATCCAAATTTGTTGGGATAATATATAATACCTTTTGTGACTTGATTCCCATTTATTCCTAACCCCATTCTCATATATATACCATTGTTCCAGTCATACTCAGTCTCCTATAGTTTTATAATACATGGTGATTTTTCTTACCTCCATACACTGTTAATTAATACAGTGTTTCATCTGATAAATACAGTGTTCTCCATATGGAGAAATCTTACCTTCATAACAAAGCTTAAGTATCAGGTACTCTGGGAGGACTTCCATGATTTACTTTTATGATGGCATGTGTGTATAAATATTTAAAATTCCCATATGAAAAAAAATCTTAAGGGTACATTTTGCTCATATTTAAGCCATCATCAAGCAAAACCAATTAAATTCTGACTATGTTGGAGATTATTTTCCCAACTGTAGCTAATTTTGAAAATTTTCAAAATGAAGTTTTCACAATTATTCGAATAGTTCAAATGATTCTATTAGGCCACCAGATGTAAGTTGACATTTGCTTTCCTATGCACATTTTCAAAAATTTAATTGACAATGTAGTTTTGAATGACCTTGGTCATCTTATGCTGGGTAACGTCTAGATGGTCACTCATATCCCATGGAATGTAACATGTACAGAAAATTCACTGTTAGCCTGAATAGCAAGAAGATCTATCTCAATTACAAAACTCAGACTTATCTAATGTTTTAAAGGAAATTCTTTTATTTTGCCTTAGGACATGTAAATCAATTCAAATTATACTCATCAGAGATTTAATGCCCAAGACTGCATTAAAAATATATGAGAAAAATTAACCGAGATATAAAATATTTTTGTATATTAATGGATAAGTGTGATTATTGACAATACTTATAAGGTTTATTTTAAAGTACAAATATTTGACTTTAATTTGTGATGAACCAGATATGCCATCCTACATAATTCTTTGTTATCTAGTTTAAAGTTGACATAACAATGTTAACATTTTAATTGTGTGAGTTCAAACCACCTTTCTATTTGAAGAAAATCCTTCTTGATACAAGTCTTGGTGGGAAGAAATGTCCTACTTCCCATCCTGATGCCAAAGAGAGTCACTGGTTTTATTCTGTGCCCAGAAGCAACTGGCCTTAGAAAAATGAGAGAAAGAATGACTGACAACTTAGTTATGGCACCTGCCAGCTTGGAGGCAATGTCAGGAGAGATTGTGAGGTAAAACGGTAAAATATAATAGGTGCTCTGAGCTTCCCAGGTGGCTTAGCTGGCAAAAACAAACAAACAAAAAAACACCTGACAATGCAGCAGACACAAGAGATGCAGGTTCCCCCTGGGTTGGGAAGATCCCCTGGAGAAGGGAATGGCAACCCACTCCAGTATTCTTGCCTGAAGAATCCCATGGACAGAGGAGCCTGGCAGGCTACAGTCCACAGAGATGCAAAGAGTCAGACACGACTGAGCGCATGGTCACCTGATGCTGCTGCTGCTAAGTCGCTTCAGTCGTGTCTGACTCTGTGCGACCCCATAGATGGCAGCCCACCAGGCTAACATGCTGAACCAGTAAACAACATGTGGGGTGGCTACTTTCATGTCAGACTACATGCATTCAGAAAAAATGATCTACTCACAGGACTTCCAGTGGTCCAGTAGCTTAAGACTCCATGCTCCCAATACATGGGGACAGGGTTCAATCCCTGGTCAGGGAAGTGGATTCCATAGGCCAAAATGAGAGTTTGCATGTTGCAACTAAAGATCCTGCATGCTGCAATGAAACTCGAAGGTCCTGAGTGCTGCATCGAAGACCCAGTGCAGCCAAATAAAAAAACAAATATTTTAAAAAATGATCTACTTACAACTCTTTTCTTCCCAATCTTACAAGTTAGGGACATTGGGATTTTAAATGTCCAAGGAAGGATAGCCTCTCAAAGTGGATACAACATTGTGTTAGTCACTCAGTTGAGTCTGACTCTTTGCCACCCCATGGACTGTAGCCCACAAGGCTCCTCTGTCCATGGAATTCCCCAGGCAAGAATACTGGAGTGGGTTGCCATTCCCTTCTCTAGGGGATCTTCCCAACCAAGGGATTGAACCTGGGTCTCTTGCACTGCAGGCAGATTCTTTACCATCTGAGCCACCAGCAAGGTCCTTAATACATAAGTAAATATTTTTTTAAAATGATCTACTCACAACTGTGTTTAGGCTCTACATTAGACAGTGTTGAAGTGGGATTGTCACAGATCTGGAGATGGAAGAATTTAAATGGAAGAGATGAATGGGATTCTGGTCTTGGAATAGAATGAGTGCAATTTTAGACAAAACAAGTATTAGTTACATTAGGCAAGAGCTTTTTATTTTGGAATCTTAGTATAAAGAGAAATGTGTGCATGGATATTGGGCAGCCAAAAATGGTGAACTGTGTTGGATGGTTGTCATTTTTTCCTGCTAAGACTCTAACCTCACTTCTTTTCCAAAAAAATTCCTGTTGGGTGAGTATTAATGAAATGCAAAGCTTTATCTCTCACTATGAAAGCCTAAGGAACCAGCCAGATCTACTCTCTCTGTTTCCTGAACCTGGAGAGGGAATAGTACATTTGCTCAAAAGATTGAATATATTTGCCCAGGATTTTGAAACTGTGGGAGTAATTCAAGAGCACAAGACAATTAAAATTTGCTTAATGTGCTGCAGGCTATGTGCATATCTGCCAGGCTTGGGTTCCATCATGGAGGTAATGTTCACAGCAGCAACTAGGGCATAGAGAAATGATGACATAGTGGCATCTTAGTCAGATTTTTGCTCCCACACAAATTTAGGTGCCATCTTGTTTCCTGCCTATTTTCCAAGAGCATTCTTCATTTTTCCATCACTTCTATGAAACACTTTATGCTCGTTTAATAATTACCCATTTCTATTACATCAGATGGAGTTAGATTTTTAAGTTTGCAATCAAGAGGCTTAACTGGCATACTCTTCCTTGTCCAGGAAGACTTCTTAAATGTGGGGCCAGCCATTCATTCTCTTGTCTTCTATAGAGATTAATTCCAGCTGATATAAATCAAAAATTATTTCTGAATGACTGTGTAGAACTTTATTAAATGCCTTGTACATTTTTTTATTCCTCCTCTTAGATATTAACTCCTTGTAAAACACAAATATTAATTAACTCAGAAGAAAGAGGGGCATCCTTTTGATTCACACTCTCAGCATAAATGTCATCTCATTTATAAGCCCTTCTTAATCATCTGTAACCAGGCGACCCCAGTCAACTGTTTCTTATTATCCTGGTTCATTTTCTTTATAACATATATCTCTCTATTAAGTTATATTTTACATATGTATTAATTTATATGTCTCTATCCTCTTTTGAATATAAGCTCTGTAAGAGAAGCAACCTTCACTATGGATCAGTTTAGACCCCCCCCCCAAAAAAATTAGTCTCTCATTGGTTCAACCAAATTATTCCCACACAGAAAATTTTGAGTTTGGCTAAAATTTTGAAACAGTGAAAAGTCAGAGGAAAAAGTCCCTTCCATCAGAGCATGGCCATCTATGAATCATTGCCTAAAATTTCCCACTTTTTCTCCCTTTTCTCTCTTTTCCATTTCCAAGCAGCATTAAGTCCTTTGTTCATATAAAGTACAACATTTGTAAATCATCATTTGAAGGCTGAGCAGACTTCAGAATCCCATTCTTTACCTCCATTTATCTATCAAAGTGTTTCTTCCAAATCAACTCTCCATAGAACTAATTAAATGTAAATTTGTTATATTACTGCCCCAAATCTTCCTCATCCAGTTTACTCCTGCCAGAAATTAAAGATTAGTGGAATCGAAGTGTGTGTATGTGTGTGTGTGTGTGTGTGTGTGTGTGTATAGACATGTACCTGTGGGTGAACTTTGAGGAGAAAATCTCTCACTGCTTAATCTCTCTGCCTGTAAACATTTCACTGAGCACCTGAATCCAATCCTGGCTGCATCACTGACCAGTGAAAAAATCAGCATGAATCCTTTACTTGCATTTTCTTGTTCATGAAGCTAAGGGAGTTATATCAATTGATCATGCATACGAATTGGCAAATACGTAGATGGACAATGATAGATGGCTTTTGTCTTTATTGGATAAAAGGTGACTCATGGCTTAAAACTTGATAAGATTTAGCCCTTTGCAAACATCTCATTGTGAGATGCAGGCTTAGTTACTTGTCTTCAGATATGCCTACCTCAGGTGACAAACTGACTGTAGTCAACATATCTGACGGAGATGATAACAGGGGGATTAGCACAGAGCTGGAGAAAAACAGCACAAATCCTAAAAGACTGCATTTCAGCTGGGCTGATAAACTGTCATCTTACAGAGCACACAAGTGCTGCCTTCCTTTAGGCAAAGATAATCTGAGCCTGTGAGCTTGGTATCCATTCAGCAACCAGAGAGACAAGAAAAATAGAAAAAGACCTGTAGCGAAGGGGAGTTTTAAAGCCTTGCCACAGTAGCACAATACCTGGTCCTGAATGAATAGAGAGAAAAAGAGATTTAAAGGGGGTTCTCATGGAAGGGCTGGCATCCAGCATCACCCTGCCTGGACTGGGCTTCCAAACTCAATGCAGTGTCTGAGGATAAACTGCCTTTCTCTCTTCCGCTGTTACCTTCAGTTAAACATAAACCCTTCACTTTGCACTTTGTCTGCTTTTGTCACATTCAGTAAATTTCACCCCATCACCCTTTTGGTCTCCTTTCTATAACAAATCCACTCCCCCACCTCCACTTCCACATCCACACACACCCCAGAAAGCACACATAGGAAGAAACACAGCCTGTTTTATGGACAGTTAGTTGAATGATGCGTATCTGAGCAGACACACAAGATTGTGGAAAACACCCCCAGGTTTCAGTTTCACTGTCACCTCTCCTGTGGTGCTCATCCATGCCGATCCCCACGGTGAGATCTGACCTTCTCTCTCAATTTGAAGGAAGTGACTTTCTCCTGATGAACCTAATCACAGCCTCCTCCTGGCTTATTTTAATGTGCGTGTTTTAAAAACACTTGTGTGATGTGTATGGTGAGTCTAACTACACTAATACCCTACTGCCAGGTCATTCACTTACTGAGATGAACCTCTAGGGAAAGGGAGAAGTGTGTGCTTGTCTGACTGTGAATCCAGCATCACACTCCCAGGATGGTGCTGTTCCTCGGTGACAGACAGAACAAATTAAGTCCAAGCAAAATAACTACTTTTTTTTTTTTTTTTTATAGACCCACTAAAACCATACTCACAGAAAAACTACTTTTTTATGAACAGGAAAAGTTTGAGACAGAAACAAACACGTTGAAGGGCTTAGGGCTTTAAGGCGGAAAGAGCAGAGTTACATAAAATATAAACCAGCTTCAGAATGTAACTTCTCAATGGATGTCGTCATCTTTGGTTTACATTTTTCAGGACGCTAACATGTTCAGTCCCAAAAACTCATAGACTGGGAAACCCCTGGACACAACTGCATGACAAAGAGCATGCCCGGGCCTAAAAGTTAGCATGAGAGATAAATGACTTTGTACAGAAACAAGACAAGCTACCCCACGTCCAAGGTCAGGGGCGGCGGCCGTGAGGAGATACCCCTCCTCCAAGGTAAGGAACAGCGGCTGCACTTTGCTGGAGCAGCTGTGAAGAGATACACCATGTCAAAGGTAAGAGAAACCCAAGTAGGATGGTTGGTATTGTGAGAAGGCATCAGAGGGCAGACACACTGGAACCATACTCACAGAAAACTAGCCAATGGACCACAGCCTTGTCTAACTCAGTGAAATTAAGCCATGCCTGTGGGGCCACCCAAGTTGGGAGGGTCATGGTGGAGAGGTCTGACAGAATGTGATCCACTGGTGAAGGGAATGACAAACCACATCAGTATTCTTGCCTTGAGAACCCCATGAACAGTATGAAAAGGCAAAATGATAGGAAACTGAAAGAGGAACTCCCCAGGTCAGTAGGTGCCCAATATGCTACCGGAGATCAGTGGAGAAATAACTCCAGAAAGAATGAAGGGATGGAGCCAAAGCAAAAACAATACCCAGCTGTGGATGTGACTGGTGATAGAAGCAAAGTCCGATGCTGTAAAGAGCAATATTGCATAGCAACCTGAAATGTCAGGTCCATGAATCAAGGCAAATTGGAAGTGGTCAAACTGGAGACGGCAAGAGTGAACATCAACATTCTAGGAATCAGCGAACTAAAATGGACTGGATTGGGTGAATTTAACTCAGATGACCATTCTATCTACTAAGGGCAGGAATCCCTTAGAAGAAATGGAGCAGCCATCATGGTCAACAAAAGAGTCCAAAATGCAGTACTTGGATGCAATCTCAAAAACGACAGAATGATCTCTGTTCGTTTCCAAGGCAAACCGTTCAATATCATGGTAATCCAAGCCTATGCCCAAACCAGTAACACTTACGAAGCTGAAGTTGAATGGTTCTAAGAAGACCTACAAGACCTTTTAAAACTAACACCCCAAATAGATGTCCTTTTCATTATAGGGGACTGGAATGCAAAAGTAGGAAGTCAAGAAACACCTGGAGTAACGGGCAAATTTGGCCTTGGAATACGGAATGAAGCAGGGCAAAGGCTTAAAGTCTTTTGCCAAGAGAACGCACTGGTCATAGCAAGCACCCTCTTCCAACAACAGAAGAGAAGACTCTACACATGGACATCACCAGATGGTCAACACCAAAATCAGATTGATTATATTCTTTGCAGCCAAAGATGGAGAAGCTCTATACAGTTAGCAAAAACAAGACCAGGAGCTGACTGTGGCTCAGATCATGAACTCTTTATGGCCAAATTCAGACTTAAGTTGAAGAAAGTGGGGAAAACCACTAGACCATTCAGGTATGCTGCTGCTGCTGCTGCTGCTGCCACTAAGTCGCTTCAGTTGTGTCTGACTGTATTATACAGTGGAAGTGAGAATAGATTTAAGGGACTAGATCTGATAGACAGAGTGCCTGATAAACTATGGATGGAGGTGGGGAAAACCATTAGACCATTCAGGTATTACCTATATCAAATCCCTTATGATTATATATTGCAAGTGAGAAATAGATTTAAGGGACTAGATCTGATAGACAGAGTGCCTGATGAACTATGGATGGAGGTTCATGTCATTGTACAGGAGACAGGGATCAAAACCATCCCCATGGAAAAGAAATGCAAAAAAGAAAAGTGGCCGTCTGAGGAGGCCTTACAAATAGCTGTGAAAAGAAGAGAAGTGAAAAGCAAAGGAGAAAAGGAAAGATATAAGTATTTGAATGCAGAGTCCCAAAGAATAGAAAGAAGAGATAAGAAAGCCTTACTCAGCATCATTGCAAAGAACTAGAGGCAAACAACAGAATGGGAAAGACTAGAGATCTCTTCAAGAAAATTAGAGATACCAACGGAACATTTCATGCAACGATGGGCTCGATAAAGGACAGAAATGGTATGGACCTAACAGAAGCAGAAGATATCAAGAAGAGGTAGCAAGAATACACAGAAGGACTGTACAAAAAAGAGCTTCATGACCCAGATAATCATGATGCTGTGATGACTCACCTAGAGCCAGACATCCTGGAATGTGAAGTCAAGTGGGCCTTAGAAAGCATCACTATGAACAAAGCTAGTGGAGGTGATGGAATTTCAGTTGAGCTCTTTCAAATCCTGAAAGATGATGCTGTGAAAGTTCTGCACTCAATATGCCAGCAAATTTGGAAAACTCAGCAGTGGCCACAGGATTGGAAAAGGTGAGTTTTCATGCCAATCCCAAAGAAAGGCAATGTCAAAGAATGCTCAAACTACCACACAATTGCACTCATCTCACACACTAGTAAAGTAATTCTCAAAATTCTTCAAGCCAGGCTTCAGCAATACGTGAACCATGAACCTCCAGATGTTCAAGCTGGTTTTCAAAAAGGCAGAGGAACCAGTGATCAAATTGCCAACATCTGCTAGATCATCAAAAAGCAAGAGAGTTCCAGAAAAACATATATTTCTGCCTTATTGACTATGCCAAAGCCTTTGACTATGTGGATCACAAGAAACTGTGGAAAATTCTGAAAGAGATGGGAATATCAGACCACCTGACCTGCCTCTTGAGAAACCTATATGCAGGTCAGGAAGCAACAGTTAGAACTGGACATGGAACAACAGACTGGTTCCAAATAGAAGGCAATGGCAACCCACTCCAGTACTCTTGCCTGGAAAATCCTATGGATGGAGGAGCCTGGCAGGCTGTAGTTCCTGCGGTCACAATGAGTCAGATAAGACCGAGCAACTTCACTTTCACTTACCACTTTCATACATTGGAGAAGGAAATGGCAACCCACTCCAGTGTTCTTGCCTGGAGAATCCCAGGGACAGGGAAGCCTGGTGGGCTGCCGTCTATGTGGTCGCACAGCGTCGGACATGACTGAAACCTAGCAGCAGCAGCAGCAAGGCTGTATATTGTCACCCTGCTTATTTAACTTCTATGCAGAGTACATCATGAGAAACGCTGGGCTGGAAGAAGCAAAAGCTGGAATCAAGATTGCTGGAAGAAATCTCAATAACCTCAGATATGCAGGTGACACCACTCTTATGGCAGAAAGTGAATAGGAACTAAAAAGCCTCTGATGAAAGTGAAAAAGGAGAGAAAAAGTTGGCTTAAAGCTCAACATTCAGAAAACAAAGATCATGGCATCTGGTCCCATCACTTCATGGCAAATAGATGGGGAAACAGTGGAAACAGTGTCAGACTTTCTTTTGGGGGGCTCCAAAATCACTGCAGATGGTGACTGCAGTCATGAAATTCAAAGACGCCTGGGTATTCATTGGAAGGATTGATGCTGAAGCTGAAATTCCAGTATTTTGGCCACCTCATGGGAAGAGTTGACTCACTGGAAAAGACTGATGCTGCAAGGGATTGGGGGCAGGAAGAGAAGGGGATGACAGAGGATGAGATGGCTGAATGGCATCACCAACTCGATGGACATGAGTTTGAGTGAACTCCAGGAGTTGGTGATGGACAGGGAGGCCTGCGTGCTGTGATTCATGGGGTTGCGAAGAGTCAGACACAACTGAGCGACTGAACTGAACAGAACAATTTAAAGGAAACAGCAGAACAAGAGCTGATGCTCAGTCTGGATGAAGGATGAACACAGATTTGAAGAGGGTAACAAAAAGCTGTGGGAACCAGACACCCAATGTGCCTCCACCAGTTGGCATAACTAGATAGATAGATAGACAGTGCTGAAGAAGACTCTTGTGAGTCCCTTGCACTACAAGGAGATAAAACCAGTCAATCTTACAGGAAATCAATCCTAAATATTCATTGGAAGGACTGATCCTGAAGCTGAAGCTCTAATCCTTTGCCATCTGATGTGAAGAGCATCATTGGAAACTATTGAAGGCAAAGGAGAAGAGGGCAGCAGAGGATGAGATGTTAGATAGCATCACTAGCTCAATGAACATAAATCTGAGCAAACTGTCGGTGATAATGAAGGACAGGGAAGCCTGCAGTGCTTCAGTCCACAGGGTCACAAAGAGTCAGACGTGACTTAGTGACTGAACAATGGCAAGAGATGCATACATACACACATACACGCATAGATACATAGATGATAGATGCACAGATAGATACATGCATAGATACATAGATAGTGATAGGAGTTTGAAGTTTATATTTAATGACCCATGCCCTCCCTGGATGGTGAGCAGTAATAATCACATTTCCAATGTTCCACACTTATTTTTTGCCTATATGCTGCTATTTTAGGAAACCCTCTTCCCCTACTTCTATCTCCATCGAGATTATAGTTGATGTCTACTTTATCTGCATTTCACCTTCACAGAAATGTGAACAGTGATAAGGACAGTGTTTAACTCTATGTTCTCAAAGCATCTTTCCCCTATTCTATTTTTTTAAACATATCTCTCTTCCAAACTAGATGTCACCAGAATGTGAGCTTTCAGAGGAATAAGGCAGAAGACAAAAATCCTTCCAGAAGACTATACTGTGAAGAGTCTGAGATTTTAGCCTATGTATAAGCTGACAAGTTAGTTTGCTCGTTTCATGAATGTGGGCAGAAGCATAGAAGGATGTTATTGCTCATGGCACAGCAAGCAGCAGGAGGATTGGCATATTTGCACCAGTTTCCCTTGTTCTCAGGTCCTAAGGGACAGGGGACAATGTGGCCATGCGCACTTGACATCTGCATACTTGATGGATGCATTACAGCAGAGGAACCCTGAGCTTAAACCCCCAAAGTTTTATAACGGGAAGACTTTGGAGGGAGACCTTATCTTTATTATACAAGACTGTAAGTACGCCTGCCCTTTACTCTGGGGGGAGATATCTGTCTTCCAAGGCTATTTTCTATACAGATATCCTGGAAAAGATAGTCTAGAGCAAAAGATACTCTAAGAGGAAAAGAGACACATGAGACTCCCTGAAGAAGCAGTTCCTTGTAGAATACTTGGTTCTGTTTTCCACTACCTTCCTCATGCCCCCCGCCCCCTCCTCACCATCTGCCTCATTAAGTTCTCACTGTGCCCTGCGCCCATCCTCTCACCCCACTGATCACTCTGCACTGTACCCACTTGCTCAGTTTTATACATCTCCAACTTGACTATAAATTCTTATAGGATGAGACTATTATTCATTTTGGAATCACCAGTCCAGCACAGGGCTTGATCTTCCTGGGAACTCAATAAATGTTGAATTAATGGATGACAACATTTAGACACTTCCCTGAAATCAGGGATGGTATCCTATATATCTTTGTATCACAAATTATATCTCCTATAATAGTTTTTCTTTCATATAACAGACATAACTACAGTAGTAAAATTAAGTAATTAGTAATAAATTTCCTAAGCAGGCTAACAAAATCCAGCCTTCGAGACCAGGAGTCTCAAACTGAAATGCAAACTAGCTCTCTCAAATCATAGTTGCATTTCCAGGCAAGATCATCTTGAAAAGCAAAATATTTTAAATATTGTCCTTTTTTCATTTTTAAAATCATGCATCTTCCCCACATGTTTTTACAGTTTTTATCATAGATGATTTTTCATGATATATCAGTTTTTTCATTTATCACAAACATCCTTTATATAAAACTCATAGTTCTAGTCTTCACTTTAGCAACAAAATATGTTCACATATTTTTTTTCTTGAAACACACTCTTTTATTTTCTCACTTTTGATAGAGAAAACACCATATGAATGATTTCAGTTGCCTTTCAACTCTGCTGTAATGTTGATGTGGGGCAGCTGCAGGCAGTGTGCTTTGGTCTCAGTGACTGGGACTCCACAGGGAAGGGTAGGGGCACAGGAAACCCACACCTTCCCTCACAGACTGTTGTTTCTCAGTCCAGCCCAGTGCTGTTAGGTCTCCTGACTTTTAAGAAGTGCTTGGAATCTGATTTTTATGCAAAAGATACTAATTTTATTTATTGACTGTTTACTCAAGAAAATAGGGTCACAAAAGAGTCGGACACAACTTAGTAACTAAACAACTATGCTCCCCTAAGGAGCCAGTGTTTTCTCTTCGCAAGGATGGTTTGGTCCTGGTGATTATGCATGTGTGTGGTGTGCAGTTGGATACGTACCTCTGTGACTGTTATTTTGCCTGTTATTTATAGGATGAAGTGAAGTGAAGTGAAAGTCACTCAGTCGTGTCCTACTGTTTGCAACCCCATGGACTGTAGCCCACCAGATTCCTCTGTCCATGGAATTTTTCAGGCCAGAATACTGGAGTGGGTTGCCATTTCCTTTTCCCTGAGCAAGACAATAGGTTCTCATTAGATATCTATTTTATACACAGTATCAAGAGTGTGAAAGTGAAAGTCACACAGTTCTGTCCAACTCTTTGGGACTCCGTGGACTATACAGTCCATGGAATTCTCTAGGCCAGAATACTGGAGTGGGTAGCCTTTCCCTTCTCCAGGGGATCTTCCCAACCCAGGGACTGAACCTAGGTCTCCCGCTAGGCTCCTCTGTCCACAGAATTTCCCAGGCAAGAATACTGGAATTCTGGGTTGCCATTTCCTTCTCCAAGGGAACATAGACTAAAAGTAATACTTCATTAGAGTCAGAGGGACCTTGCCTCAGGATTCCAGGAGCTGGGCAGCAAAGCACCACAGGGAGACATGTGGGGACACTTCTGAGAACAGTGTTCCAGTATCATGCGCCAAGGTCAGGTGAGGATTCTCAACATTTTTGTGTAGCCTAGCGGTTAAGAAATGAGTCTTGAAATCAAACAAACCTGTTTCAAATTCTGGCTCTGTTATTTATAAGCTGAGTGGCTTTGGCCAAGTAATTTCATTTTCCTAAGCTTAAGTTTCTTCAACTATAAGACGGAAATAATAATAACCACAATGTTTACTACATGAAAGTTTATAAGGAACTACTGAAAACTCTGGAGTAGAATCCAAGACAGAGAAGTAATGGAGATGTATGGCAGATGTGGGCTGCAGTGAACTCTACTCAATACTATGTAATGGCCTATGTGGGAAAAGAATCTCAAAAAGGAGATATGAGTATAATTGATTTGGGCTTCTCCAGTAGCTCAGTGGTAAGGAAACTGCCTGCACTGCAGGAGCTGCAGGAGACTCGGGTTTGATCCTTGGGTTGGGAAGATCCCCTGGAGGAGGGCATGGCAACCCACTCCAGAATTCCTGCCTAGAAAATCCCATGGACAGAGGAGCCTGGAGGACTACAGTCCACAGGGTTGCAAAGAGTCAGACATGGCTGAAGCAACTTGGCATGCACTCATGCATAACTGATTCAATTTGTTGTACAGCTGAAATTAACACAACATTGCAAATCAACTATATACTCCAATAAAAATTTTTTTTACGGTTATACATAAAACATCTAGGACTTGATATAAATGTGTAGCAGGAATTCTAGATTGTGTCATTTATTAATAATTACAAAAGATGAGTCTCCCCTTTTTAGAAACGAAAGAGATTATTACTGTCATGTTACTTTAAAAAGAAAATCACAATAAACTATACTTTTTTAATGTTTGAGAAAATTGGCAAAGAGAATAGAAGAGTGAGTTTTTCTAAAAGTTCTCATATGTGTTTATTATAGGCCACTCCAGAAATAAAGATATCATCATATTAATGTTGATGACGGGAAACCAACCATTTCACTTACATTTTCAAAAGGTATTAATACACTGCTCCTTTAAAGACTTTCAAAACCATGTTTCATTACATACCTACAGGAACATCACTTCTTGGTCACAAAGATTAAAAGAAACAGAATCAAGGTTATCCATGATTGATGCTAAATAATTCACTATGTGTGTGTGTATATATATATATATAGCCTTCAGGAAAAGAGCAAGAAATCTAGAATATATAAATATTAAACAAAAGTAAATCCTTCAGAATGTTTCCAGCATTAAAAAGCAGAGCAGAAAGACTCAGAATGAGATTCCAGGATAGTGATTAAAGAAAGAAATCACTTTTAATACCTATAAACTCTAATTTTTTAACACAGCTAGAGTTCCTATTTTTTAAATACCAGGTGTTTTTACAATCTTTAAAATTATTTTATATCACTCCATTATTTTAGCAATATGATTATTTCAGACATAGAATTTGTGGTAGATAATCTGGGCTGAATATTTTCAATGGAAAATACCTTGAAGGCCTCTCCCACTAAAATATAATTGGCTGCTGAATATAACAAACTTTTGCTTGCATTTTGGAGTTTCAGAAAATAAAAAAATTTCTGAAGGTTTCCTCTCTCTTTAAAAAAAAATTAAAAAATTTTCTGAAGGTTTCCTCTCTCTTAAAAAAAAAAATTAAAAAAAGAGCTGAATCCAGAGCTTGAAACAATGAATACAAAAGAAATTAATTGGAAAGACTGAGCTATTCCACACCAATTTTTTTATACCATCACTCTGGTTCAGAAACTTCAGTGTACCCTAAGCAGGATGAATCCAAAACGTCTGCCAAGAAGCATTATATTAATAGTTGTAAAACACTAAATATTAAGGATTTCAAAGGGAATCAAAGTCAAGTTAAGATAACCAACAAAGGATATAACAGCAGATTTCTTGATGCAAATAAAGGGAGCTGGAAGATAGTAGGACATACTTTCATTTTTTTTTTTTTTGCTCACCTTGCTAGTCACAGGACAGCCAGCTGGCCCAGTGCATTGATGATGTCATGCTGGCTGAACGTTACTAGATGAACCAGTAAAACACATGCAGCAGCTTGGGGGAGACAAATCAGATCATCAGGGGTACTTTCTGGGTCCTCCTGAGAGACATCTCCTGGAAAATGGAAATACTTATATTGATACATATTAAAATGCCTCAATAATGAAACAACATGTTCTTGCTACTTGAAACAGAGATAAATCCATGATGGAATATAAAGTCCCAAAACAGACCTAAATACAAATGAGAGTAGTGTCTTATAAACATGGCATTTCAAAATAGTGTAGGAGTTTTGGACAGTGAATAAATGAAACAAATTTATAACCTTCTAAAAATAATGTGATGTAGTTGGAACTTAGGAAAAAACTCAAACAGGTCAAAAGATTTATATATAAAAACTAAAATCATGAAAGTACTGGAAAAATGCTAGAGATGATTCATTTATAAACTCAGAATGATTTATTAATTATAATAGAAAAGTTTGATATATTTAACAACATTAAATAAAACTTCTACATGATAAAAAGGAAAAGAATATGAAAATAAAGTCAAAATAAATGAAACACTGAGAAAAATCATTTGTAACTCATAGGCCAGGGGCTAAGCAAACACAGAAAGTATTTGTGATGAGTAAAAAAGGACCAACATTGCAATAGAAAAATGCCAAAAAATATGAACATATAGTTAACATGAAAGGAGCTACTGATATCCCTAAAACTTATTAAAATATTCCTAATGCTAATGATAGTAAGGGAAAGGTGATTTAAAACATTTTCAATCAGACTGATTAATATCTAAAGATGTGATAATACTCTGTCTTTGAGTCCACAAGCATTCTCATACATTGCCTTCAGGAGTTTAAATTTGTTCAATATTTTAGAGGGTAACTTGGCAATATTCTTCAAAAATTGCAAGTACATAGACACTTGGAGCCAGGAATTGCAATTCTGTAAATCTATCCTATAGATATATTTTCACATGTATGAAATGAAATCCAAGGTTAGTCCTTATAAGAAATATATCAGTAATAACTTAAGAGTAGATCAGTAGGCTCTGGTTCCATAAGCATATGACACAGACAAGGAATAACAAGCAGACACTCTCTGTACAGCAGCAGAAAGCTCTCCAAGGTACAGAGGTAAATGGGATAAGACAAGAGAATTAAAAATATAAAAATGTAATTAAAAATTAAGAAGTCAAAGCTCAACATTCAGAAACTAAGATCATGGCATCCAGTCCCATCACCTCATGGCAAATAGATGGGGAAACAGTGGAAACAGTGGCTGACTTTATTTTTCTGGGCTCCAAAATCACTGCAGATGGTGATTGCCGTCATGAAATTAAAAGACACTTACTTCTTGGAAGGAAAGTTATGACCAATATAGATAGTATATTAAAAAGCAGAGACATTACTTTGTCAACAAAGGTCCATCTATTCAAGGCTATGGTTCTCACATGTATGGATGTGAGAGTTGGACTATAAAGAAAGCTGAGTGCCAAAGAATTGATGCTTTTGAACTGTGGTGTTGGAGAAGACTCTTCAGAGTTTGCTGGACTGCAAGGAGATCCAACCAGTCCATCCTAAAGGAGATCAGTCCTAGGTGTTCATTGGAAGGACTGATGTTGAAGCTGATACTCTAATCCTTTGGCCACCTGATGAAAAGAGTTGACTCATTGGAAAAGACCCTGATTCTGGGAAAGATTGAAGGTGGGAGGAGAAGGGGACAACAGAGGACGAGATGGTTGGATAGCATCACCGACTCGATGGACATGGGTTTGGGTGAACTCTGGGAGTTGCTGATGGACAGGGAGGCCTGGTGTGCTGCGGTTCATGGGGTTGCAAAGAGTTGGACACGACTGAGCGACTGAACTGAAGTGAATCTAAACTAGAATTTATATCCAGTTATATGTAAAATATTACCTGAAAAAATTCTAGTAGGCTATATGAAAAACAGCAATAGTTATGTACCTTGGTGTACATGCCTTGTATAAGAAACACACTTAAAACAGGGAGTTCCCTGGCAGTCAGGTGGTTAGGATTCCATGCGTTCAATGCAGAGGGCCTGTGCTCAAACCCTGGTCAGGGAGCTAAGCTCTTACAAAACACCCGGTGCAGTAAAAACAAAAAGATTAAACAAAGAAAAAAAGGATAAAAACTGTTTCTATTAAAAAAGAATACAAAGAAATAAATATATTAATATATAGATATTAAGCAAATACTAACCGAAGAGACCTTGGATAGCAGACAAAATAAGTTGCCAATAGAGATGGAGAGAGTCAGCTCATCAAAATGTGTGTTTCAAATTTGTACACAAATGTATCTAAAGAAAGATTTAGACAAATTTGCCAACACAGTGGGAGATTTCAACACAATCTGCTATTACTAATAGGTAAAATTAGTAAAGATATAAATGATTTGAACAACACCACTTAGTAAGCCTGATTTAATCTAGAAATATAGGTCAGCATCCAATTGATACTGTCTTCCTAAGCAAAAATGAAGCAAATGAATTCAAGTGCTAGTAAATCTACCAAAGAGCTCTCAATAATTTCAAAATTTCCTATAAAGTACTCACTGTCTACAATGCAATTAAATTAGAAATCAAAAACAATAAGAAATAAAATCTCCATATATATGCCAATTAAAAACCCAATTCTAAGTGATTCACATGACCTTGGAAAACTCAAAATGGGAAATACTTCTAACTGAATGGAATTTTCTCTCAATTTTGAATGTGATGGCAAATTATTTCAAGTAAATGAGAACATCAGAATTTCTACTTCATACTATGCAAAATATAAGTTGCATTATGATCTAAAGTATTATAGCAGAAATGATCAAACAATCATACATGCAGATTAGGAATCAGGAGCATCTAAATAGCTTGACTTTAAGATGATTCCTTGGAAAAGGAAATAGCAACCCACTCCAGTATTCTTGCCTGGAAAATCCATGGACAGAGGAAGCCTGGTGGGCTATAGTCTATGGGGTCACAAAGAGTTGGACACGGCTGAGCGATTAAACAACAGCAAAGTGACATTTATAATTTTAGAAAGTAGACAAATAGTGAAAGTCAAAGTCATAGACTCTTAGTACTACACAGGGGTTTTATTTTATCCATTTGTTTATTTAAGCTGTGCTGGGTCTTTGTTGCTGCTTGCGGGCTGTCTCTAGTTGCACAGAGCAGGAGCTGCTCTCTAGTTGCGATGCGTGACTTCTCATGGAGGTGGCTTCTCTTCTTGTGCAGCACAGGTTATGGGGCATGGGCTCAGCAGTTGTGGCACACAGGCTTAGTTGCCCCGCAATGTGAGGAGTCTTCCCAGACTGGGGGTCGAAACCATGTCCCCTGCATTGGCAGGTGGATTCCTTAACCACTGGATCACCAGGGAAGTCCTGCACAGGGATTTTAAATAGTAAATTTAATTCTGTTTTACCCGATAAGGAAAATTAAGGTTGAGAGAAGTGTCTTATTAAATCTTCTATGATTGATTGATGTTAACCTAGGATTCAAACCTAGGTGTATTGACAGCAGAATGCCATGGATTCAGAAAGACATAGATTCAAGTCTTTTCTCCACAGCTTATCTAGCAGAGCTTCCGTTTTTGTATCTGAAAAAAAAAAAAGAGTTAGTTGGTTAATGGGCTTCCCTGATAGCTAAGTTGGTAAAGACCTAGGTTCAATCCCTAGGTTGGGAAGATCCCCTGGAGAAGGGAAAGGCTACCCATTCCAGTATTCTGACCTGGAGAATTTCATGGACTATATAAAGTCCATGGGGTTGCAAAAAGTCAGACACGGCTAAGCAACTTTCACTTTTACTTTTCTTATTTCCAAGTTTGTAAAATTCATAAAATTATATGAATTACTATTACTATTTACATCTCAGTAAAGAATGCTCCTTGTTTACTAGGTAATAGCCCTTCTATTAAACAACTGGTTCTGAGAAAATTGCTGCCATATTTTAAACATAAAATGATATAAAATGATACTGTGTTCATCCATTTTTTAAAGAGGTTCATGTCTTAAGTTTATATTTTTACATAAAAGCTGCTTCCCTAGTGGCTCAATGGTCAAAGAATCTGCTGCAATGCAGGAACTGCAGGAGATGCAGTTTTGATCCATGGGCGGGGAAGATCCCCTGGAGGAGGGCATGACAACCCACTCTAGTATTCCTGTCTGGAGAATCCCATGGACAGGGGAGCTTAGCACGTTATAGTCTGTAGGGTTGCAAAGGGTTGGACACAACTGAAATGACTTAGCATGCACGTACATTGCAGATAAGCTAGAGAGTATGAAATAGCCATTTGTGAATCTGAGTAAAACACAAAACAAATATTCTAAGACAGTGATTTATAGTTTTAATCATAATTGTCTCTGATTACCACTTGATAATAAGCAACTTTATTTTTTCTAGTCTCCATTTCTGAAAAGAGCTTTATGATGAATCTGGCCTGTAATGTTTCAATTGTGCTTGGATGTCTATTTTGCTTGAATCAACACCTTCTATATGAGGTTAACCAATGAGCATGAGGCGCACGTAGCAGGTAATGGTTTTAAGGAAGTTCAGCTAGAGCTACAGCCTAGTTTCTCAGCTTAGTTTCTAAGCCCAAGATAATTTAGTTAGAGGTGCTCTTCCACAGGAGAGAGGAACAAGACCCTATAATGGTCTTGTGGAAGCTGGGAGATAATTTGTCTCATTCTGAGGATTCAAAACCACACAGTCACAGGCAAGGTCTAACAGAATTCTTAGGTCAACCTCTGTGCAAAAGTCCCTGCATTGGCATAGAGTCTGAGGACTTGAGTCTGCACCAATCTCTTTCTCATAGAACTTAAAAATGTGGAGGCTTTGGGTCTACACTGAGCAACTGATTCCATATTTCAGATGCAAACCCTGATCCTCTGTATTAAAAGCTTAATTTAGATTCCATAGGTACCAAAGTTTAGCAACGAAGCCCTGTGTTTTTGTCTTCCTAAATCACAGCTCTGATGACATCATTTCCTGGCTCAAAAATATCTTTCATGGCTCCCTGTTGCCCCAGGAATTAGGTACTAACTGTGTAGGTTGCCATTGACTTCCACAATATCATCTGAAAAGGTCTGTTTCCCTGTGTCATATCCCATAGCCTTGGGACAGAAACCCAAGGCTACAAGTTGAATGTTTATCTTTCCAAATGCCTGTCTCCAAATCAACAGCTTGAGATCACCCGGATCTCAAGCTTCTTAAGAAGACATTCCTATTGCCTTCCTTCCTCAGTGCAGTGGGGAGAGGAATCCCACTTTCTAACAAGCAACTGAGGTGAGCTTGGGGCAAGTCTTATTTCTTCTTGTGCTGAATTTAGTCCTACTGTTTTCAGCCCCAATACACCCTATTCCATCTGTCAGACTTAAAACTCAGCTCAGATTCACCATCCACTGTTTGACTACCCCTGTAAGTAAACTTCCTTTACACAAGACCCCCAAATACAGCATCTTCAGTCTTTCATCTAGTGTCTCTCTTTCCTTCCCTGCTCATAGATCCCTGAGGAAAGAATCTGTCTTCCCATTTTTATATTCTCCATAATGTTTATTTCAGTGATTGGTTTGAGGTAAATAATCAATCAGTTTCTCTAGAACTGAACACAAAAGGGATATGGAGCCTGGCCCTGGTAGAGAGCATGACAGAGCTAAAGTGAGTGGCAAGAATGAGTACGAAAAGAGATTCTCATGGGATGAGCAGGGGCAAGGCATTCTAGGGGCAGAACCAGAACTTCTCTTAAAAATTTAGATTCTTTATCTTTCAGAAAACTGGGAAACACACACATACATAATGGTGGAGAAAATAACTTCAATTATGTACTCAGTCTGCTTGAAAAGAGAGAAATAAACCAAATATCAACAGTGATTATCTCTAGAACTGTGGGGGGTTTTGCTTTTCTACCTATGATTTTATGTTTTTTCTGAAGTTTTCTTCAATGAGAAACATTTTATTTTTGCAGTCATATGAAAAGTGTTTGAGAACACCTAGATGGCTAACATAAAGTCAGTGTTCTCCCAGGACTAACAGGCTGGTTGGTGAGCAGACACGAGGACAGAGCAGTTCAATTTTATGTGATAAATGAAGTGACAGAGAAGTGCACAGAGTGCTAGGAATCACCTGCCTGTACCACCTAATCCTGACCCTCTCTCCCTCTTGATGGAGGCTTCACAGATGCGGAGGACTTGAATGATCTCAAGGACAAATATTTAACTTAAATGTTAATTTAACTGATATGCAGAGTACATCATGTGAAATCCCAGGCTGGATGAATCACAGGCTGGAGTCAAGATTGTTGGGAGAAATATCAATAACCCAAGATATGCAGATGATCCCACTCTGAAAGCAGAAAGTGAAGAGGAACTAAAAAGCTTCTTGATGAAGGTGAAAGAGGACAGGGAAAAAACTGGCTTAAAACTTCACATTCAATAGACTAAGTACATGGTATCCAGTCCCATTACTTCACGGCAAATAGATGGGGGAAAAAAATAGGAAACAGTGACAAATTTTATTTTGGGAGGCTCCAAAATCACCACAGATGATGACTGCAACCATAGAATTAAAAGACCCTTGCTCCTTGGAAGAAAGCCATGACAAAAATAGACAGTGTGTTAAAAAGCAGAGACATTGCTTTTCCAACAAAGGTTGGTATAGTCAAAGCTATGGTTTTTCCAGTAGTCATGTACAGATGTGAGAGCTGGACCATAAAGAAGGCTGAGAGCCAAAGAATTGATGCCTTTTGCATTGTGGTGTCGGAGAAGACTCTTGAGTGTCCATTGGACTGCAAGTGTATATGTCAATCCCAGTCTCTCAATTTATCCCTCCCTCCCCCTTACCCCTTGGTAATCATAAATTTGCTTTCTGCATCTATAACTTTATTTCTGTTTTGTAAATAAATTCATTTGTACCCCTTTTTAGATTCCAAATATGAGTGACATCATATGATATTTATCTTTCTCTGTCTAACGTACTTCACTTAGTATAACAGTCTCAAAGTCCAGCCATGTTGCTGCAAATGGCATCATTTTGTCCCTTTTATGGCTGAGTAATATTCCATTGTATATATGTACCACTTCTTTACATATTCCTCTGTATAGTGGAGGACACTCAGTACTTTATAATGGCCTATATGGGGAAAGAATCTTAAAAAGTGACTCTATGTATCTGTATAATTGATTCTCTTTGCTGTACACCTGAAACCAACACAGTACTGTAAATCAACCATACTCCAATAAATTTTTTTTTTTAAAAAAGGAGGTTGCAAACACTTCTATTTGTGTTTCAAAATCTCACTTTGCTTTTTGTAGTGGTCTGTTATGTTTTAATATCACAGAATAACGATACCATAAAGCTCCTGTGTAAAGTTTTCTTTAGTAGCAGGTAATCAAAAGAGAAACTCTAAACTGTTTCCAAACGTGATTCATAATCAGAATCTCTATGATTTTTTGATAAAACACAGATTCCTTGTCCATCCCAGACAGGGTTTTTAGATTCTCAGTTAATTCTAATAGTAAATCCTATTTGAGAACTACTCGAGGGCTTCTCAGGTGGCACTAGTGTAAAGAACCTTCTTGCCAGTGCAGGAGACATAAGAGTTGTGGATTTGATCCCTGGGTTGGGAAGATCCCCTGCAGGATCATATGGCAACTCACTCCAATATTCTTGCCTGGGAAATTCTGCGGGCAGAGGAGACTGGTGGGCTATGGTCCATAGGATCTCAAAAAGTCAGACACGACTGAAGCAATTTAGCACACATGCACAGGAACTATTCTAGATGCTCTGTCGTTTTCAGCCCTTTTTGCCATCAGAATCACTTGGAGAACTTTTTAAACCTACAGATGCCAAGGCAGCTTCACTCCTCAAGATTCTGGTTCATTGATCCCAAGCAAGCTGGGGCATCTACATTTAACAAAAAATTCCCAGGTGACACTAGTGTGCAGTCCGGCTAAGGACCGCTGCTGGTGCTAAGTCGCTTCAGTTGTGTCTGACTCTGTGTGACCCCATAGACGGCAGCCCACCAGGCTCCTCCATCCATGGGATTTTCCAGGCAAGAGTACTGGAATGGGGTGCCATTGCCTACTGAGTCTCAATTCTACTGTTGTACCAGATAAGGTGTACTGAAAGAAAGTGTGGAGAGGAGAAGGATATAGAGAAATAGGTAGGAGGTGGGCAAGATAGTATCCGGTTAGCAGCACCAGCTTTGGAATCAGACACACAGGGTTTGGGCTTCACCAGTTATGAGATGATCATTAAGCTACTTAATCTCTCTGAGCCTCAGCTTTCTCACCTGTAAGTGAAGTTGATTATGTGGCTGTAAAGTTCTTAGCATCATGCTTGCTAAATGTGAGCTACTAGTATTAAGAAAGAATTTTAGGCAGAAAGAAGTACTAAGTGTTGCTGGAGGGTGAAATAAGATTAGTAGTCCTAAAGATTTTCACTGAAATTAGCAACATGAAAGTCATGTTAATTTCAACAAGAGCAGTTTGGGTACAGCAATAGGAAGGAAATCTAAAATTTATTCTGAGCTCCATTTCTGAAATCATTTAGATCTCCAGAAAACTACACACCTGAACTTGAAAATTTACTGTCTAGTGGAAAGCCCTTCACATAACTTTAATATTTTCCTCATTTTTATGAAGAACTCATAAGTGAAAATGACTATGAAAACACTTAACATCGTGCCCTCCATTTTCAAAAAGAACCTTTTTGAATGGTTACATGTGTAAGACCTGTGCATTTTTTTGTAAATCTGCTATCAAATACATCTTTATAAAGCTGTATGAAGTGTCAGTCACTCAGTCATGTTTGACTCTTTGTGACTCCATGGACTGTAGCCCACCAGGCTCCCTCTGTCCATGGGATTCTCCAGACAAGGATACTGGAGTGGGTTGCCATTGTCTTCTCTGGGGGATCTTCCGGACCCAGGTATTGAACCCGGGTTTCCTGTTGCAGGCAGATGCTTTACCATCTGAGCCACGAGGGAAGCCCTCACCCCTTAATTTTTTTTCTCTATAGACAGCAGAGTCAGGATTGTTTCCCTGTAGAAGACCAGACCGAGTCCTGGAAAGCAGTGCAAACAACACAGACCTTAGCATTCATCTCAACTCTATTCAGACCACCGAGCCTGTGTTCTGTCTTGTCTCTTCTCTGTAGCAGATAGATCTTTTAGGTTGCATTTCTTTTCCCCAGACCTGATACTTGCATTTTCCTCTGATTCCAAGGTCACTGAGACATGGATACAGGCTTCCCTTTGCTCCCTGTGCCAGACTGCAATAGTGATCAAGCAAAGATGTACCACTTCCCAAGGTGCAAAATTGACCACAGCCCAGATGACCAGTGTTAAGGGAATAAGTAAAAGCAAAGTCCAGGACTTTGTGATGGACAGGGAAGCCTGGCGTGCTGCAGTCCATGGGGTTGCAAAAAGTCAGACCTGACTGAGTGACTGAACTAACTGAAAAACAAAGCAAAATAAAAGCAAAAATCTTAGTTTTGACACACTAAAAATGCACTTAAAATGGCAAGTATTCTGATACTTACACAATACATATATGCCATGATACTACCTGGCAAAGGATTCAATTTAACATATATACACTGATTACTGTTATGTACATTGAAGTCCAAATACACTGACTAAGTAGGAAGGTAATTTAGAAAGATGTAAAATGTTAGAGTTTAATATTTGTCAGACTTCCTTACTCTACAAAAATGGCCTACATGAGGAGAAATCAAGCTGGAAAGTGCTTGACCTGTTTATGTTAAATCAGCCTTCCTAAGACTCTTGGACTAATGAAAGCAATTTGTCCATCAAGTCTTTCACCAAGAGATCAATTACATTTTAGGATATGCAATGAATAAGCCTTGGTTTCATCTCTTAAATCAGTTTCACTCTTCGAAATAAGTGGCATTTTTGACTTCTGCCATTTGTTAATCAGAACCATAAAAATTAAGCCTCAGCAAGTCAAGTAAATTTGTAGACAGGAATTCAAAGAGAGGTCCTCTATCTCAATGAAACGCAGGACTGGCTGCCTTATAAAATTAAACATTTGACTTGGGAAATAAATTTTAAAGGAATTATAAACCACTCTGCATTTGCTATTATGCTTGTACTAAATAAAAAGGCAAATAAATGGATCCTAATTATCATTTTCCATTTAACTGAAAATAAACACACTGACTTGCCTCGAAAATTCAACTACTTATTCAACTGGGCACTCTCTTGAAAGCAAATGATTCCTGCTATGTATTTGTACTATATTTCTCTAAACCTTAAGGATCAAGCTTAATACTTCCATTTCGCTTGTTGGCATGACCATGCCTGTAACTGCCCATGCCTGTATCTGCCCATGCCTTATAGACTAGGCCTGACTCTACATATGAACTCTTTGGGCAGTCTTGCTCCAGGCTTGGTACCTCATATTCATTCCAGAATGTGTTCACTCTACCTTCTCAGCCTATGACACATCTTTTCTCACACACCTTGTTTTTGCCCTCTGCCTTTGCCCTCTGAATGCAATGAGCCTTTTGGACTACTTCCTTTCTTTCTTGCTCCTGCTCTGCTTCTGGACAGTGTACTTAGTTTTCTCTTTGCTCTTTCTTAGCAACCAAAGGCTAGACTCACTGTGCTTCTGTGTCTGCCAACAGCTCCTAGCATCAGAATGTAAGGCCTCCTGGTCAATTTGGTATATATTGAGTATATATCAAGTGCTTTCTTGGTGGCTCAGTGGTAAAGAATCTGCTTGCAGTGCAGGAGATGTGGGTTCAATTCCTGAGTCAGGAAGATCCCCTGGAAAAAGAAATGGCAAGCTACCCTAGTATTCTTGCCAAGATAATCCCATGGACAGAGGAACCTGGCAGGCTACAGTCCATGGGGTTGCAAAATGTTAGACACGACTTAGCGACTAAAAAACAACAACATATATTAACCTCCTTATCTAGGTGAACAAATGAGCCTTGTATTTTTATTTTATTTTTTTTTTTTTTTGAGCCTTGTATTTTTATATTGTTGTGTGCGCGTGCACACACACACACATACACACACACACACACACCGTGAAAGAAAGTAAAAGTGAAAGCCATTCAGTTGTGTCCAGCTCTTTGCAACGTCTATATAGTCCATGGAAATCTCCAGGCCAGAATATTGGAATGGGTAACCTTTCCCTTCTCCAGGGAATCTTCCCAACCCAGGGATTGAACCCCAGGTCTCCCACATTGCAGGTGATTCTTTATCAGCTGAGCCACAAGACACACACACACACACACACACACACACACACACTAGGATGAGAAAAAATATATAACATCCAACATCCTTTTCAATATTTCCCCCCACTGTCTCTCCTTATGCTTGATTTCTCCCTCCTTTCTCCTTTAGCATTTTACTCCATCAGTCAATTGTCCTTTCTTTTATCTTCAATAATTTCTTTTTCACCAAATCTCCCTAATTTCTTATGGTTATGTTAATACTGTCAGTAGTACTTGCATGACCTAAACTTGATGTCATCTTTGCCTTCTCCATCATTCAGCCCCTTCCCTATGTGCGGACCAACCTTTCTTTGTTCTTAGCTGTATAGCTGCCATAAGGCAGTGACTTTGGGTAAGCCTTCAGTGAAAGGTCAGAATTATGGCAGTGGGGTCTTCTCACCCACTAGGCACTGTGCGGACAGCACCTGTCGAACACAAAGCAACACAGAGGCTGCAAAGTGTTTACTTGAAGTCTTTAGAATTGCAATTTGGGAGACACAGATTTAGGTAAAGTTGAAAGTGTTCTGGAGAAGAAAAAGGGTCAGCGGCTTATAAAGACAAAAAGTCAGAAAGTTGTTAAGTGGGAGCTGTGATTGACTCTGACTCCAGACAGCAAACACTTAAGCTTAATTAAAAATAAGTTATTTTAGGATGGGAGGTCCAGTAAGTATCTTGAGATTCTGGATATTCTGGATGACTTCTTGATGACAGTAAGTTGTCAAAGGTCATATTTCATCCAGGCTGAGATGTGCATACATCACATATCTTCAGTGGCCTACTGGCTCCATTTTAGAGAGCTCTAAGTGGCAGCAGTGAGGAGATACCCTTCATCCAAGGTAAGGAGCAGTGGCTGTGCTTTGCTGGAGCAGCCATGAAGAGATACACCACGTCCAAGGTAAGAGAAAGCCAAGTAAGACGGTAGGTGTTGCAAGAGGGCATCAGAGGGCAGACACACTGAAACCATACTCACAGAAATCTAGTCAATCTAATCACACTAGGACCACAGCCTTATCTAACTCAATGAAACTAAGCCATGCCCTTGGGGCCACCCAAGACAGACGGGTCATGGTGGAGAGGTCTGACAGATTGTGGTCCACTGGAGAAGGGAATGGCAAACCACTTTAGTATTCTTGCCTTGAGAACACCATGAATAGTATTAAAAAGCAAAATGATAGGATACTGAAAGAGGGACTCCCCAGGTCAGTAGGTGCCCAATATGCTACTGGAGATCAGTGGAGAAATAACTCCAGAATGAATGAAGGGATGGAGCCAAAGCAAAAACAATACCCAGTTGTGGATGTGACTGGTGATAGAAGCAAGGTCCGATGCTGTAAACAGCAATATTGCATAGGAACCTGGAATGTTAGGTCCACGAATCAAGGCAAATTGGAAGTGGTTAAACAAGAGAAGGCAAGAGCGAACATCAACATTCTAGGAATCAGTGAACTAAAATGGACTGGAATGGGTGAATTTAACTCAGATGACCATTATATCTACTACTGTGGGCAGAAATCCCTTAGAAGAAATGGAGTAGCCATCATGGTCAACAAAAGAGTCCGAAATGCAATACTTGGATGCAATCTCAAAAACGACAGAATGATCTCTGTTCATCTCCATGGAAAACCATTCAATATCACAGTAATCCAAGTCTATGCCCCAACTAGTAACACTGAAGAAGCTGAAGCTGAACGGTTCTAAGAAGACCTACAAGACCTTTTAGAACTAACACCCAAAAAAGATGTCCTTTTCATTATAGGGGACTGGAATGCAAAAGTAGAAAGTCAAGAAACACCTGGAGTAACAGGTAAATTTGGCCTTGGAATGCGGAATGAAGCAGGGCAAAGACTAATAGAGTTTTGCCAAGAAAATGCACTGGTCATAGCAAACACCCTCTTCCAACAACACAAGAGAGGACTCTACACATGGACATCACCAGATGGTCAACACCGAAATCAGATTGATTATATTGTTTGCAGCCAAAGATGGAGAAGCTCTATACAGTCAACAAAAACAAGACCAGGAGCTGACTGTGGCTCAGATCATGAACTCCTTATTGCCAAATTCAGACTGAAATTGAAGAAAGTGGGGAAAATCACTAGACCATTCAAGCATGACCTAAATCAAATCCCTTATGATTATACAGTGGAAATGAGAAATAGATTTAAGGGGCTACATCTGATAGATAGAGTGCCGGATGAACTATAGACTGAGGTTCATGACATTGTACAGGAGACAGGGATCAAGACCATCCCCATGGAAAAGAAATGCAAAAAAGCAAAATGGCTGTCTGGGGAGGCCTTACAAATAGCTGTGAAAAGAAGAGAAGTACCGGGGTCCAGCCCCAGTGTATCCAGGGTGATTCGAAGGAGAGATGGAGTAAACGAGGAAAAAACTTATTTATTTATTAATATAACAGTAGGTTAGGAAGAAATAGTGTAGTAGGAAAATTAAGTGGAGAAAAGAGGCTAAATAACTTGGTTTACGTGGAAAGCCAACAAAGTTCCAGACAAGGAGATTGCACCATCTACGTTAGGCCACCGGCATCCGTTTGAATATCGGAGAGTGCCCTGCCTTGGGCTCTCTCTCTTACGGATCTTAGAAGCTAGGACAAGTAAGTAGACATGGCAAGCCTCCACGTCCTAGATGGGAATACAGCCTGAAATTAGAGTAAAGAGGAGACAAGGGGGAAACCAGTCCTTCCAATGACTGGCCTAGCCTCTATTGTCTAGGAAGGCCTTTTATACAGTTTTGATTGTACATAGTGATCAATGGGTAATACAAAGTTATGCAGCATTAGCAGCCCAGACTCTTATCAAAACCAGGCTTTCTCTCTGCATACCTAATTGTATACACAAGCCTTAGGTGATTTACATCATCTTCCAGCCAGAGGGCCAATTAACATTTTACAGCCTTTTTTCTGATAAGGGTTTGTCAACCAGAAGACTTATTTGTGTTGATCTTCCCAAAGTCTGGTGCCACCCTCAGAAAACTCTAAATAGAGTTATATTCTTATATAGCAAGGACGCAAGGAGTGCAGTGATATATAACAAAAGAAAAGTAATTAACTCAAAAGTCTAGTGTTGCTAACATCAAAACTACTATATAAACTAAATTTTACATAATGGAAGATACAGAGTCATGCAGGGGAGCAGTCGTGACCCTTTCTGTATATCTTTTTGTATACAAAAGGTCTCAGGTGATTTACATTCTCTTCTGGCCAAGAGGCTTGCTAACACTTTTTGGCTCCCTTCCTTAATGAATGTTAATCTCGTTTCCCCTCAAGTGCTTTTCTTTAATCTGCATCTCCTTAAAGCACTAAAATTACATCTCTATAGAACAAAGGCAGTGGGTTATAACAAGAAGGTACTTAACTCGAAGATCTTGTTACTTGTTTTTTCTATATACCAACTATATCAACAAATAAAAGATATGAAAATTTGGCAGCAAGTATCGGCTCAACAATGAAAGGCTTAATCAGTTTTATTCTATGATCTTGACACCTCGGAAGACCCTGCAATCCTAGGATGTTTTAAGCTTTCTGTGCCTCTCTCGGTTGGGAGACTGTAAACAATTCACAAGCTGTAAAAAGTCCGGGGGAATCCCTTAGGCAAGTTAGAGAGCTATCGGAGGGGGTTTTAAGCTGAGACATTCTTTTGCAAGAGACTGAAGCCGTGAATTAATTTTTACCAGAGAGTGTCAGAAAAGTAGAAAAATAAAAGGAAGAATGACTATAAGTACAATAAGGCAGGCAGATTCTTATTTTTGGGGGGGTACATGCTCAGGAAATACCAGGGGGAAAACCTGAGACCGGATACATCTTGCCCATCAAGGCCTCTGCCGCATGAGCTCGTCAGGGGTGGGATTCCTCACTCTGGCTCCCCACAGAGAAGCAAAAAGCAAAGGAAAAAAGGAAAGATATAAGTATTTGAATGCAGAGTTCCAAAGAATAGTAAGAAGAGATAAGAAAGCCTTCCTCAGCAATCAATGCAAAAAAATAGAGGAAAACAACAGAATGAGAAAGACTAGAGATCTCATCAAGAAAATTAGAGAGACCAAGGGAACATTTCATGAAAAGAAGGGCTCGATAAAGGACAGAAATAGTATGGACCTAACAGAAGCAGAAGATATTAAGAAGAGGTGGCAAGAATACACAGAAGAACTGTACAAACAAGATCTTCATGACCCAGAAAATCACGATGGTGTGATCACTCACCTAGAGCCAGACATCCTGGATTGTGAAGTCAAGTGGGGCTTAGAAAGCATCACTATGAACAAAGCTAGTGGAGGTGATGGAATTCCAGTTGAGCTCTTTCAAATCCTGGAAGATGATGCTGTGAAAGTGGTGCACTCAATATGCCAGCAAATTTGGAAAACTCAGCAGTGGTCACAGGACTGGAAAAGGTCAGTTTTCATTCCAATTCCAAAGAAAGGCAATGCGAAAGAATGCTCAAACTACCACACAATTGCACTCATCTCACATGCTAGTAAAGTAATGCTCAAAATTCTCCAAGCCAGGCTTCAGTAACACGTGAACCGTGAACGCCCTGATGTTCAAGCTGGTTTTAGAAAAGGCAGAGGAACCAGAGATCAAACTGCCAACATCTGCTGGATCATGGAAGAAGCAAGAGAGTTTCAGAAAAACATCTATTTCTGCCTTATTGACTATGCCAAAGCCTTTGACTGTGTGGATCAGCATAAACTGTGGAAAATTGTGAAAGAGATGGGAATCCCAGACCACCTGACCTGCCTCTTGAGAAAATCTGTATGCAGGTCAGGAAGCAGCAGTTAGAACTGGACATGGAACAACAGACTGGTTCCAAATAGGAAAAGGACTATGTCAAGGCTGTATATTGTCACCCTGCTTATTTAACTTCTATGCAGAATACATCATGAGAAATGCTGGGCTGGAAGAAGTGCAAGCTGGAATCAAGATTGCTAGGAGAAATATCAATAACCTCAGATATGCAGATGGCACCACCCTAATGGCAGAAAGTGAAGAGGAACTAAAAAGCCTCTTCAGCATAGTGAAAGAGGAGAGTGAAAATCTTGGCTTAAAGCTCAACACTCAGAAAACGAAGATCATGGCATCTGGTCCCATCACTTCATGAGAAATAAATGGGGGAACAGTGGAAACAGTGTCAGACTTTATCTTTTGAGACTCCCAAATCATTGCAGATGGTGATTGTAGCCATGAAATTAAAAGATGCTTACTCCTTAGTAGAAAAGTTATGACCAGCCTAGATAGCATATTGAAAAGCAGAGACATTCCTTTGTCAACAAAGGTCCATCTAGTCAAGGCTATTGTTTTTCCAGTGGTCATGTATGGATGTAAGAGTTGGACTGTGAAGAAAGTTGAGCGCCAAAGAATTGATGCTTTTGAACTGTGGTGTTGGAGAATACTCTTGAGAGTCCCCTGGACTGCAAGGAGATCCAACCAGTCCATTCTGAAGGAGATCAGTCCTGGGAGTTCTTTGGAAGGAATGATGCTAAAGCTGAAACTCCAGTACTTTGGCCGCCTGATGAGAAGAGCTGACTCATTTGAAAAGACCCTGATGCTGGGAGGGATTGGGGGCAGGAGGAGAAGGGGATGACAGAGGATGAGATGGCTGCATGGCATCACTGACTCGATGGACGTGAGTCTGAGTGAACTCTGGGAATTGGTGATGGACAGGGAGTCCTGGTGTGTTGCGATTCATGGGGTTGCAAAGAGTCAGACACGACTGAGGGACTGTACTGAACTGAAGTATTTCTCAAAGTGTGAAATCTTAAATAAACAACAAAAAACTCTATTAACTGACTGGATTCCTCTTCCCCTCAAGACTCTGTTAGTAATAGGAAAAGTCATACAAATCTCATTTACTTAGGCAGAGGAATGGGGGATCTGTTTGTATGTTTGCAGATCAGTATTTTAGAAGACCGAGTGCTAAGCTAACCTTGATGAAAATAGCTCTTTTGCTCCTTTTCCTGTTTGTACATTTATGCTCCCCTCTAACCTTGAAAGAACCTAATTATAGGAATGAGATCACTAATTCCTGATTTAAGCTCTCCTGAATGCACAAGAGGCCTAATCTGTTGATTCTTTTCCTAGGTTAAAAGAAATTAAAATGAAGAATTAAGTATTAAAGAATGACTAGCTCACTACCATCTACAGACCCCTTAGCAATCCTGCAGGCAGATCATAATAGCAAGATAAAATCTGAAGAGAGAGTCAGCCAGCCTGCATGCAACAACGAAGGACGCAGTCCAACCTCCTGCTTCCATGATTCACTGAGCTTCTTCCCACTTTTTTCCCTTTAAAAACTGTCAGGTTTGAGCAGAATCTTTGGAGTTCATCTTGGGACTCAAGTTCACCTTCTCCCCGAATGACCAGCTTTTCTGATTATCTGACCACCTTCTCTTTCTATTGGCACTTGCCTCTCTGCTGCTGCTGCTGCTGCTAAGTCGCTTCAGTCGTGTCCGACTCTGTGCGACCCCATGGACAGCAGCCCACCAGGCTCCCCCGTCCCTGGGATTCTCCAGGCAAGAACACCGGAGTGGGTTGCCATTTCCTTCTCCAATGCATGAGAGTGAAAAGTGAAAGTGAAGTCCCTCAGTCGTGTCCGACTTCGCGACCCCATGGACTGCAGCCTACCAGGCTCCTCCATCCATAGGGTTTTCCAGGCAAGAGTACTGGAGTGGGTTGTCGTTGCCACTTGCCTCTCGATTATTGGTTTTTGAGAGGCAAGCAGCCAAACCCAAGTTTGGTAATGTTGAGAGTCGGAGGCTGATTTACCTATAGAGAGGTTTCAGATTTTGCTTTTTCTGCTCTGTTGGAAAGGTTTTGAGCATTTCCAATGGAGGTAAAAGTACATTGGCATCATTATATCAATTAAAGAAAAAAAAAAAACTGTCAAAGGAAAACCTGTAGGCGATTCCCTTTCACAGATGCCCTTAACAGAGTAAAACGTTACATTAAAGGGTGTTGAAATCTTGCCCTTAGGTCTATCTAAGGGAAACATCCCCAAATCTAGCCCTATCAATATTCCCACTGAGGCTCTTGTGCTCAGTTTACTGAGGGATAAAACTGACTCCAGAGAGTTTAAGTATTGGAACAACTCAGGAAGTTGGACTCCTCTTTCCCAGTGTTGCTAGAAAGTTCCAAGCATTACTTACTGAAAGTTGCTTTAAAATGTGACCACATGCACACCCTGAGGCAGTCTTTCTCTGACAATTCTCAGAGCTTTTATTATAATGTAGAGTCAGAGCAAACACAAAAGGTCAGATGTCTGCTGTACCGCTGCCTTAAAAGAGCTCTTTGAGCCATTTCTGAAGAGGAAAATAAGACCAGGGAACACCTCAGGGCAAACACTACTTGTCAAGTCTTATTGTCACCACAGGAAGGTGTCACATTTTTAGAATTTTCCTCTATAATTGAAACCCTTGTCTTTCAACTGAAGACAAGATATTTCAGACTGTGATGATTATAACAGTCTGTGGGATAACCTTTTTACCCTAGAGTTAAGTGTCTTACAATTTTTATCAAGTATGTTTATTATACAGTTTGATTTGGATACTAAGAATTGGAAAATTAGTATTTTAATATACTTACATAGAAAGTATTTGCCACATTACAGCACACTTCAAATATGTTTCATTTCTCTCATTAAAAACTCCTACTATGTCATTCATATTTTATATATTTATTGTGAAAACAAGAGAGTATAGAAATAAGCAAAAAGAAAATTATCACCTATGGAACCACTACCCTGTTATCCTGACTAATATTTTGGTATGTAATATTTTGCTGTTATTCTGTTTTAGTATAAAATATTCTAATCCTTGTTTATACAAATACATGTGTGTTAATTTGCATTACATATACTAAAATAAGACCATTTTCCAGTAATATTAATATATTGTAAACACCTTTTCAAATTGTAGTCTGACATTAAAATTTATAATGACTACACAGTGCCCCAAGGTATGTTATATCACTAATCATTTAACCAAGTCTCTACTATTTAATATTTTGGTTAAGATAGGCTGGGTTAACACTATGGTAATGAATTGCAGTAGCTTTAAACAACAAAGTTTATTTCTTATCATGATGCATGTCCATTATGGGTTGACTGGGGGTTCAGCTTCATAAGGGTTGAACCCCAGCACCCAGGCTTATGCAACAGCCACCATCAGTTTTTCTGCTTGTAATGAGAGAGGCTAAAGAAAGTTGGGAATGTTGAACAGTAAGGAATATTCTGCTTCTTACAACTGATTGGCCAAGACATGTCACATGACTTCTCTCAGCTAGAAAGAGGTGCTGTGAGTGCTAAGTTGCTTCAGTCCTGTCCAGCACTTTGTGACCCCATGAGTTGCAGCCAACCAGGCTTCTGTGGTCCATAGAGTTATCCAGGCAAGAACCCTTGAGTGGGTTGCCATGCCCTTCTCCAAGAAAGAGGTGAGGAAGTATCATCTTACCTTGTTTTCAAAATTCTGAAGATTGAATTGCATTACACCATTGAAAAGTACATTAAAAGTGAATGAGGAACTGGAAAAAGAGTGGCAGTATTTATGACATATGCATTTTAAGGGAAAATTCAAGTCCAGAAATGCTTGGAAGTTGGTCCAAGAAAATCGGCTACCAAACACCTAACTTAGTGTGACTGGGGCTGAGACTGTGGAGTCATTCTCAGTACTGTTTGGGGAAGAAAAGCTGAGCAGCTCTATCTGTGAAAAAGTAAAGTAAAAATGTTAGTCACTCAGTCGTGTCCAATTCCTTGTGACCCCGTGGACTGTAGCCCGCCAGGCTCCTCTGTCCATGGGATTCTCCAGGCAAGAATACTAGAGTGGGTTGCCATTCCCTGCTCCAGGGTATCTTCCCAATCCAGGGATTGAACCCAGGTCTCCCGAATTACAGGCAGATTCTTTACTGCCTGAGCCAGGACTGGGACTGAGCTAGTGGAATCAGTCACAGTACTGTTTGGAGAAGAAAAACTGATCAGATGTATCTGTATTTCCCTTTATAACTCTTTCCCCATACAATTAAATGTTCTCATTGCTCCAATTTTTAAGAAACTATTATCACCAGAGAAAATTACTTAATTCATAAATCACAGTCTGAGCTTTGTTTCAAGGGTACTAAATCAACTTTCAACCTCTAGGTGCATAATTTTCAGCTTTTTTATTACATTTAATTATAGCAATAAAAATATTCTAGGGTTTTAGCTTTAGCATATTTTCTTTCTTTCTTGAAAAATTGTTTTAAAAGGCAGAATGATAAAAAGTTAATAATTATCATTAACTTCAAATTGAGCTGTATTCTGAACATTTCAAGACAGTTGGCTTCCCTTCGTTGAGTTTATTTATTAAATCTTAGTTTTTTTTCTGTTTTCAGTAAATGTATTGATAATTCTTTCTTTTTCTATGAAATGTTTTTATTTTGACTTTGACTTTTTAGCTTTTTATCTTCAAATTTTCCAGTGTGGAATTTTAGACTTTTTCTTTTTATCTTGTTTTACTATCGACTTTCTAGCTCAGTATTAAATGTTTTTACTAAAACAAAACCAAGAGGGTTGAGTTCTAATTTGGGCCCTTCTCATTATTCAGATTTTTAAATATATACGATATATACACTATTTCTTTTTTCTGACTGCAAAAGATAATTTGGAAAGCCCAAAAATAATTTTAAACGAACAAAAATGTTATCCATGATACTATTAGCCTGGAAAAATGCAGTTAATATTTGGCATATATTTTCCAGTACTTAAAGAAATTTTTTAAATAGTTGAGGCTATATCATCTATTCGGAGAAGGCAATGGCACCCTACTCCAATATTCTTGCTTGGAAAACTTCATGGATGGAGGAGCCTGGTGGGCTGCAGTCCATGGGATCGCGAAGTCAGACATGACTGAGCAACTTCACTTTCACTTTTCACTCTCATGCATTGGAGAAGGAAATGGCAACCCACTCCGGTGTTCTTGCCTGGAGAATCCCACGGACAGAAGAGCCTGGTAGGCTGCCATCTCTGGGGTCGCACAGAGTCAGACACGACTGAAGCAAATTAGCAGCAGCAGCAGCATATCATCTATTAAAATATTGTATTATTCATGATTAAGTTATGACATTTCCTCATACTATAAACATTATTTGAAATATAATCATAATGGCTGTATGATATTCTACTACACAGTCATGCTGAGTTAGTTTAACTAATGTTAAATATTTATGATATTTTTAGATTTAAAGTATATAACAATTAGTGTTATATACATTTAAAAGACTTAAATGTATGAGGACATGCATGTTCTTAAGGCTCCTGACCCTTGTTTGCAAATTTTTTTTCTAAATAGATTACACTGTCAGATGAGAATACCTGTCTGACAAAAAAATACTTTACCAGAACAACACTGAATGTTATTCTTTAATTATGCAAATAAAATTAATGAATAATGAGATAACTGGCTGTAATTTCCATTTCTTTGATTACTGTTTAAGTTAATCAATTATTATATGCTTTTAAGCAATTTGCATTTCATCTTTTATGAACTATTGCTTATATTCTTTGCCCATTAGCAATGGAACACTGATTCTCGTGTTTTCCTTTTAATCTTATGTGACTGCTACAATGCTAAGCAGGTGTTATAATGGTGGTAAGCATATTTTCCTAAATTGTTGATTGTTTCTAATTTTGCTTTAAAAATCCCCTTCATTTCACTGCTTCCAAGGGAAAGGAAGATGGTGATAGGGCTCTTTCATAGATATAAGTGCTTTGGACAAAACCCAATATCTATTTCAACACTCATTTCATATTATTAATAAAAATTATCAGAAAACTTGAAAGTGATTTTCCTGAATCTGATAAAAGGCATCTCTCAAAAAACTACGGCTATATCTCAACATAATAAAAGCTATATATGACAAACCCACAGCAAACATTATCCTCAATAGTGGAAAATTGAAAGCATTTCCCTTAAAGTCAGGAACAAGACAAGAGTGCCCACTTTCACCGCTACTATTCAACATAGTTCTGGAAGTTTTGGCCACAGCAATCAGAGAAGAAAAAGAAATAAAAGGAATCCAAATTGGAAAAGAAGAAGTAAAACTCTCACTGTTTGCAGATGACATGATCCTCTACATGGAAAACCCTAAAGACTCCACCAGAAAATTACTAGACCTAATCAATGAATATGGTAAAGTTGCAGGATATAAAATCAACACATAGAAATCCCTTGCATTCCTATACACTAATAATGAGAAAGTAGAAAAAGAAATTAAGGAAACAATTCCATTCACCATTGCAACGAAAAGAATAAAATACTTAGGAATATATCTACCTAAAGAAACTAAAGACCTATATATAGAAAACTATAAAACACTGATGAAAGAAATCAAAGAGGACACTAATAGATGGAGAAATATACCATGTTCAGGGATTGGAAGAATCAATATAGTGAAAATGAGAATACTACCCAAAGCAATCTACAAATTCAATGCAATTTTTGTAGATACTTTTCACAGAACTACAACAGATAATTTCAAGATTTCTATGGAAATACAAAAAACCTCGAATAGCCAAAGCAATCTTGAGAAATAAGAATGGAACTGGACGAATCAACTTGCCTGACTTCAGGCTCTACAACAAAGCCACAGTCATCAAGACAGTATGGTACTGGCACAAAGACAGACATATAGATCAATGGAACAAAATAGAAAGCCCAGAGATAAGTCCACACACCTATGGACACCTTATCTTCGACCAAGGACGCAAGAATATACAGTGGAGTAAAGACAATCTCTTTAACAAGTGGTTCTGGGAAAACTGGTCAACCACATGTAAAAGAATGAAACTAGATGACTTTCTAAAACCACACACAAAAATAAACTCAAAATGGATTAAAGATCTAAATGTAAGACCAGAAACTATAAAACTCCTAGAGGAGAACATAGGCAAAACACTCTCAGACATAAATCACAGCAGGATCCTCTATGATTCACCTCCCAGAATTCTGGAAATAAAAGCAAAAATAAACAAATGGGATCTAATTAAAATTAAAAGCTTCTGCACAACAGAGGAAAATATAAGCAAGCTGAAAAGACAGCCTTCTGAATGGGAGAAAATAATAGCAAATGAAGCAACTGACAAACAACTAATCTCAAAAATATACAAGCAACTCCTGCAGCTCAATTCCAGAAAAATAAACGACCCAATCAAAAAATGGGCCAAAGAACTAAATAGACATTTCTCCAAAGAAGACATACGGATGGCTAACAAACACATGAAAAGATGCTCAACATCACTCATTATCAGAGAAATGCAAATCAAAACCACAATGAGGTACCACTTCACACCAGTCAGAATGGCTGCGATCCAAAAGTCTGCAAGCAATAAATGCTGGAGAAGGTGTGGAGTAAAGGGAACACTCCTACACTGTTGGTGGGAATGCAAACTAGTACAGCCACTATGGAGAACAGTGTGGAGATTCCTTAAAAAATTGCAAATAGAACTGCCTTATGACCCAGCAATCCCACTTCTGGGCATACACACCAAGGAAACCAGAATTGAAAGAGACACATGTACCCCAATGTTCATCACAGCACTGTTTATAATAGCCAGGACATGGAAACAACCTAGATGTCCATCAGCAGATGAATGGATAAGAAAGCTGTGGTACATATACACAATGGAGTATTACTCAGCCATTAAAAAGAATACATTTGAATCAGTTCTGATGAGATGGATGAAACTGGAGCCGATTATACAGAGTAAAGTAAGCCAGAAAGAAAAACACCAATACAGTATACTAACACATATATATGGAATTTAGAAAGATGGCAATGATGACCCTGTATGCAAGACAGCAAAGGAGACACAGATGTGTAGAGCAGACTTTTGGACTCAGAGGGAGAGGGAGAGGGTGGGTTGATTTGGGAGAATGGCATTGAAACATGTATACTATCACGTAGGAAATGAATCGCCAGTCTATGTTCAATGCAGGATACAGTATCCTTGGGGCTGGTGCACAGGGATGACCCAGGGAGATATTATGGGGAGGGAGGTGGGAGGGGGGTTCATGTTTGGGAACGTGTGTACACCCGTGGTGGATACATGTCAATATATGGCAAAACCAATACAGTAATGTAAAGTAAAATAAAGTAAAAAATAAAAAATTTTAAAAAATGAAAAATAAGTAAATAAAATAAAAAATTGGAAAAAAAAAAAAAACCTACGGCTAACATCACACCAGCTGGTGAAATATTGAAACTTTTTCCTGAGATTAGAAACAAAGCAAAGATGTCCATGCTCTCACCATTTCTTCTTGATTTTACTAGACATCTTATTTGCTAGTAGAAAATCTCATGAAATCTACCAAAAAACAATCCTTTACAAGAACTTAGATTTAAAATATTGACAATACTAATTGTTGACAAGGATATGGAAAAACTGAGATTCTTTGGGCATTGTTGGTAATCATGTAAAATAATGCAACTTACTTGGAGAACTATTTGTCAGCTCTTAAAAATTTAAATATGCCTCTACCCCATGACCCAGCAAGATGCTTACCAAAGAGAAACAAGAACACATGTCTACATAAAAACTGATACATGACTGTTTCCAGCAGCTTAATTCACAACACTAATAACAATTTAAATATTCACCAAAGGAGAAATGATAAGCAAATCATAGTACATTCTTCTAACAAAACACTATTCGACACTGAAAAGGAATGAACTACTGATACAGCAGCATAGATGATTTTCAAAAACACTGTTTTGAGCCAAAGCAGTAGTCACGAGAAAGTACTTATTGCATGATTACATATAGATAATGCATAAGGGAAAAAAAAAACTTCTTTATGGAGATGGAAGTCAAAAATTAGACTGCTCTGTTTAGGTGGAATTGACTGAAAAATAGAATGAGTTAAATTCCTAGAGTGATGGTAATATTCTTGATCTTGCTTTGGTGTGCTGATTATACAAGTACATACTATTGCTTAAACTCATTGACGATTACATATAATAATAGGAAAAGGAGTACATCAAGTCTGTATATTGTCACCCTGCTTATTTAACTTATCTGCAGAGTATATCATGAGAAACGCTGGCCTGGAAGAAACACAAGCTGGAATTAAGATTGCCGGGAGAAATATCAATCACCTCAGATATGCAGATGACACCACACTTATGGCAGAAAGTGAAGAGGAGCTAAAAAGCCTCTTGATGAAAGTGAAAGTGGAGAGTGAAAAAGTTGGCTTAAAACTCAACATTCAGGAGCTGAAAAGATGGCGGAGGAATAGGATGGGAAGACCACTTTCTCCCTCACAAATTCCTCAAAAGAACATTTCAACGCTAAGCAAACTCCACAAAACAACTTCTGTAGGCTTGTAGAGGACATCAGGCAACCAGAAAAGCAGACTATTGTCTTCAAAAACAGTGAACCTCTCTGAGTGTCCCTCAATGTGGAGAAACTTTTCATCTTTAACCTAGAAGCTTTATCATCGGTGCTGTATTGATGGAGAAGTCTAGAGGCTACTGCAAAAATAAAACTGAAAACCAGAAGCACGAGGCTTAAACCCAAAGCCTGAAAACATTAGAGAACTCTTGAATTCCGGGAACATTAAGCAATAGGAGCTCATCAAATGCCTTCATACCTACACTGAAACCAAGCTCCACCCAAGGGCCAACAAGTTCCAAAACAAGACATACCACCCAAATTCTCCAGCAACACAGGAACACTCCCCTGAGCTTCAATATACAGGCAGCTCAAAATTATTCCAAAACCTTTGATGTCTCATAACCCATTACTGGTCACTCCATTGCAGTCCAGAGAGAAGAAACCCAGCTCCACCAACCAGAACTCCAACACAAGCCTCCCTAACTAGGAAACCTTGACAAGCCACTGATAGAACCCCACTCACAGTGAGGAAGCTCCATAATAAGAGAACCCCACAAATTACCAGAATATAAAAAGGCCACCCCAAACGCAGCAATATAACCAAGATGAAGAGACAGAGGAATACTCAGCAGGTAAAGGAACAGGAGAGTTGCCCACCAAACCAAACAAAAGAGGAAGAAGTAGGGAATCTATCTGAGAAGGAATTCCGAATATTGATAGTGAAAATGATCCAAAATCTTGAAATCAAAATGGAATCACAGATAAATAGCCTAGAGACAAGGATTGAGAAGATGCAAGAAAGGTTTAACAAGGACCTAGAAGAAATAAAAGAGTCAAAATATAATGAATAACGCAATAAATGAGATCAGAAACACTCTGGAGGCAACAAATAGTAGAATAACGGAGGCAGAAGATAGGATTAGTGAAATAGAAGATAGAATGGTAGAAATAAATGAATCAGAGAGGAAACAAGAAAAACGAATTAAAAGAAATGAGGACAATCTCAGAGACCTCCAGGACAATATGAAACGCTCCAACATTCGAATTATAGGAGTCCCAGAAGAAGAAGACAGAAAGAAAGATCATGAGAAAATCCTTGAGGAGATAATAGTTGAAAACTTCCCTAAAATGGGGAAGGAAATACTCACCCAAGTCCAAGAAACACAGAGTTCCAAATAGGGTAAACCCAAGGCGAAACACCCCAAGACACATATTAATCAAATTAACAAAGATCAAACACAAAGAACAAATATTAAAAGCAGCAAGGGAAAAACAACAAATAACACACAAGGGGATTCCCATAAGGATAACAGCTGATCTTTCAATAGAAACTCTTCAGGCCAGGAGGGAATGGCAAGACATACTTAAAGTGATGAAAGAAAATAACCTACAGCCCAGATTACTGTACCCAGCAAGGATCTCATTCAAATACGAAGGAGAAATCAAAAGCTTTACAGACGAGCAAAAGCTGAGAGAATTCAGCACCACCAAACCAGCTCTCCAACAAATTCCAAAGGATATTCTCTAGACAGGAAACACAAAAAGGGTGTATAAACCCGAACCCAAAACAATAAAGTAAATGGTAACAGGATCATACTTATCAATAATTACCTTAAACGTAAATGGGTTGAACGCCCCAACCAAAAGGCAAAGACTGGCCGAATGGATACAAAAACAAGACCCCTCTATATGCTGCTTACAAGAGACCCACCTCAAAACAAGGGACACATACAGACTGAAAGTGAAGGGCTGGAAAAAGATACACCACGCAAATAGAGACCAAAAGAAAGGAGGAGTGGCAATACTCATATCCGATAAAATAGACTTTAAAACAAAGGCTGTGAAAAGAGACAAAGAAGGCCACTACATAATGATCAAAGGATCAATCCAAGAAGAAGATATAACAATTATAAATATATATGCACCCAATATAGGAGCACCGCAATATGTAAGACAAATGCCAACAAGTATGAAAGGGGAAATCAACAATAACACAATAATAGTGGGAGACTTTAATACCCCACTCACACCTATGGACAGATCAACTAAACAGAAAATTAACAAAGAAACGCAAACTTTAAATGATACATTAGATCAGTTAGACCTAATTGATATCTATAGGACATTTCACCCCAAAACAATGAATTTCACCTTTTTTTCAAGTGCTCATGGAACCTTCTCCAGGATAGATCACATCCTGGGCCATAAATCTAAACTTGATAAATTCAAAAAAATCGAAATCATTCCAAGCATCTTTTCTGACCATAATGCATTAAGATTAGATCTCAATTACAGGAGAAAAACTATTAAACATTCCAACATATGGAGGTTGAACAACACACTTCTGAATAACCAACAAATCACAGAAGAAATCAAACAAGAAATCAAAATATGCATAGAAACTAATGAAAATGAAAACACAACAACCCAAAATCTGTGGGACACTATAAAAGCAGTGCTAAGAGGAAAGTTCATAGCAATACAGGCATACCTCAAGAAACAAGAAAAAAGCCAAAAAAATAACCTAACTCTACACCTAAAGCAACTAGAAAAGGAAGAATTGGAGAACCCCAGAGTTAGTAGAAGGAAAGAAATCTTAAAAATTAGGGCAGAAATAAATGCAAAAGAAACAAAAGAGACCATAGCAAAAATCAACAAAGCCAAAAGCTGGTTCTTTGAAAGGATAAATAAAATTGACAAACCATTAGCCAGACTCATCAAGAAGCAAAGAGAGAAAAATCAAATCAATAAAATTAGAAATGAAAATGGAGAGATCACAACAGACAACACAGAAATACAAAGGATCATAAGAGACTACTATCAGCAGTTGTATGCCAATAAAATGGACAACATGGAAGAAATGGACAAATTCTTAGAAAAGTACAATTTTCCAAAACCGAACCAGGAAGAAATAGAAAATCTTAACAGACCCATCACAAGCACAGAAATTGAAACTGCAATCAGAAATCTTCCAGCAAACAAAAGCCCAGGTCCAGACGGCTTCACAGCTGAATTCTACCAAAAATTTCGAGAAGAGCTAATACCTATCATCCTCAAACTCTTCCAGAAAATTGCAGAGGAAGGTAAACTTCCAAACTCATTCTATGAGGCCACCATCACCCTAATACCAAAACCTGACAAAGATGTCACAAAAAAAGAAAACTACAGGCCAATAGCACTGATGAACATAGATGCAAAAATCCTCAAAATTCTAGCAAGCAGAATCCGACAACACATTAAAAAGATCATACACCATGACCAGGTGGGCTTTATCCCAGGGATGCAAGGATTCTTCAATATCCGCAAATCAATCAATGTAATTCACCACATTAACAAATTGAAAAATAAAAATCATATGATTATCTCAATAGATGCAGAGAAGGCCTTTGACAAAATTCAACATCCATTTATGATAAAAACTCTCCAGAAAGCAGGAATAGAAGGAACATACCTCAACATAATAAAAGCTATCTATGACAAACCCACAGCAAACATTATCTTCAATGGTGAAAAATTGAAAGCATTTCCCCTAAAGTCAGGAACAAGACAAGGGTGCCCACTTTCACCATTACTATTCAACATAGTTCTGGAAGTTTTGGCCACAGCAATCACAGCAGAAAAATAAATAAAAGGAATCCAAATTGGAAAAGAAGAAGTAAAACTTTCACTGTTTGCAGATGACATGATCCTCTACATAGAAAACCCTAAAGACTCCACCAGAAAATTACTAGACCTAATCAATGAATACAGTAAAGTTGCAGGATATAAAATCAACACACAGAAATCCCTTGCATTCCTATACACTAATAATGAGAAAGTAGAAAAAGAAATTAAGGAAACAATTCCATTCACCATTGCAATGTAAAGAATAAAATACTTAGGAATATATCTACCTAAAGAAACTAAAGACCTATATATAGAAAACTATAAAACACTGATGAAAGAAATCAAAGAGGACACTAACAGATGGAGAAATATACCATGTTCATGGATCGGAAGAATCAATATAGTGAAAATGAGTATACTACCCAAAGCAATTTACAAATTCAATGCAGTCGCTGTAACGCTACCAGCCATATTTTCCACAGAACTAGAACAAATAATTTCAAGATTTGTATGGAAATACAAAAAAACTCGAATAGCCAAAGCAATCTTGAGAAAAAAGAATGGAACTGGAGGAATCAACTTGCCTGACTTCAGGCTCTACTACAAAGCCACAGTCATCAAAACAGTATGGTACTGGCACAAAGACAGACATATAGATCAATGGAACAAAATAGAAAGCCCAGAGATAAATCCACACACCTATGGACAACTTATCTTTGACAAAGGAGGCAAGAATATACAATGGAGTAAAGACAATCTCTTTAACAAGTGGTGCTGGGAAAACTGGTCAACCACTTGTAAACGAATGAAACTAGATCACTTTCTAACACCATACACAAAAATAAACTCAAAACGGATTAAAGATCTAAATGTAAGACCAGAAACTATAAAACTCCTAGAGGAGAACATAGGCAAAACACTCTCTGACATAAATCACAGCAGGATCCTCTATGATCCACCTCCCAGAATTCTGGAAATAAAAGCAAAAATAAACAAATGGGATCTAATTAAAATTAAAAGCTTCTGCACAACAAAGGAAAATATAAGCAAGGTGAAAAGACAGCCTTCTGAATGGGAGAAAATAACAGCAAATGAAGCAACTGACAAACAACTAATCTCAAAAATATACAAGCAACTTATGCAGCTCAATTCCAGAAAAATAAACGACCCAATCAAAAAATGGGCCAAAGAACTAAATAGACATTTCTCCAGAGAAGACATACAGATGGCTAACAAACACATGAAAAGAATCTCAACATCACTCATTATTAGAGAAATGCAAATTAAGACCACAATGAGATACCACTTCACACCAGTCAGAATGTCTGCGATCCAAAAATCTGCAAGCAATAAATGCTGGAGAGGGTGTGGAGAAAAGGGAACCCTCCTACACTGTTGGTGGGAATGCAAACTAGTACAGCCACTATGGAGAACAGTGTGGAGATTCCTTAAAAAATTGCAAATAGAACTACCTTAAGACCCAGCAATCCCACTTCTGGGCATACACACCGAGGAAACCAGAATTGAAAGAGACACATGTACCCCAACGTTCATCACAGCACTGTTTATAATAGCCAGGACATGGAAACAACCTAGATGTCCATCAGCAGATGAATGGATAAGAAAGCTGTGGTACACATACACAATGGAGTATTACTCAGCCATTAAAAAGAATACATTTGAATCAGTTCTGATGAGATGGATGAAACTGGAACCAATTATACAGAGTGAAGTAAGCCAGAAAGAAAAACACCAATACAGTATACTAACACATATATATGGAATTTAGAAAGATGGCAATGACGACCCTGTATGCAAGACAGCAAAAAAGACACAGATGTGTATAACGGACTTTTGGACTCAGAGGGAGAGGGAGAGGGAGAGGGTGGGATGATTTGGGAGAATGACATTGTAACATGTATACTATCATGTAAGAATCAAATCGCCAGTCTATGTCTAACGCAGGATACAGCATCCTTGGGGCTGGTGCATGGGGATGACCCAGAGAGATGTTATGGGGAGGGAGGTGGGAGGGGGGTTCATGTTTGGGAATGCATGTAAGAATTAAAGATTTTAAAATTAAAAAAATAAATAAAATAAAATAAATAAAAAATAAATAAAATAAAGAGCTGTGAAATCCAATAAATAAATAAATAAAAATTTAAAAAACATACAAACAAACAAAAAACAAAAAACTCAACATTCAGAAAACGAAGATCATGGCATCCGGTCCCATCACTTCATGGGAAATAGATGGGGAAACAGTGGAAACAGTGTCAGACTTTATTTTTTTGGGCTCCAAAATCACTGCAGATGGTGATAGCAGCCATGAAATTAAAAGACACTTACTTCTTGGAAGAAAAGTTGTGACCAACCTAGATAGCATATTCAAAAGCAGAGACATTACTTTGCCGACTAAGGTCCATCTAGTCAAGTCTATGGTTTTTCCAGTGGTCACGTATGGATGTGAGAGTTGAATTGTGAAGAAAGCTGAGCGCTGAAGAATTGATGCTTTTGAGCTGTGGTGTTGGAGAAGACTCTTGAGAGTCCCTTGGACTGCAAGGAGATCCAACCAGTCCATTCTGAAGGAGATTAGCCCTGGGATTTCTTTGGAAGGACTGATGCTGAAGCTGAAACTCCAGTACTTTGGCCACCTCAGGGGAAGAGTTGACTCATTGGAAAAGACCCTGATGCTGGGAGGGATTGAGGGCAGGAGGAGAAGGGAACGACAGAGGATGAGATGGCTGGATGGCATCACCTACTCGATGGACTTGAGTCTGAGTGAACTCCAGGAGTTGGTGATGGACAGGGAGGCCTGGCATTCTGCGATTTATGGCGTTGCAAAGAGTTGGACACGACTGAGCAACTGAACTGAACTGAACTGATACTATATATAACTTACATCCCAATTTTAAAAATTAAGACAGATAACAAGTCTATTTAATCAAAGAGAAAATTTTGGTAAATATTGAATCCATCCTAAATATCTATATTTGTTACAGTTTCTTCAATACTTTGTGTTTTACTGAATCAATGTTTATTGGAATTGTCCCCAAACAAATAGCACCATCAGTTCAACAAAGTTCGTCATGATAGAGTACCATATACGTATTTGGATCCTCCAAATTTTAAAAGGCATTTTCCGTCATTCACAAAATAGTTTACAATATGTTAACAAGTTATTTCACCTGTTGCTTTTCTTCTCACCCAGAGAGATTTTATCTGTGTACATCATATCTCTGTTTTTCAGTTATAAAATAAATTTTCCTGGATGAGAACACTTTTATTAAATTACATGAAAATATCATGTAGATATTTGGTTGAAAGGAGAACTCCTTTTCCTGTAAAATAATGCAAAGTGGTTTTGTTGTTGTTGTTGTTAAAATTGTTTTATTGGAAAACAAAGTGATGATATGGGACACCATTAAGAATATACATTCCAAAAGACAGTTAACAAAATAAATCAATGATGTCTCTTGCTTTGTGTCTGCCCCATTGATTACATATTTTAGAGTAAGAATTGTTCAAGTTTGTACCTAAAAGAGAATGGAAACGCTGAGAAATACAATTATCTCAGATTTTTTTCAATACAATTTCAGAAGCTAATTTTCTAGACAACAATTTACCTAAAGGATTTTTTTTTTTTTTAGCATATGTACTTGACTAGAGCTTGAATTTAGATGCCATCTGCCAAGAAAGGACTGAATTTCTTTGGCAAGGAAGAATATCTGAGAAAAGCTTTCAGAGAGGAACCATTGGGAAACACATGTGCATGCATGAGATTTTTAGTTTTAGTTAAAAACAAAGCTGTCTCTAGACATTCCTACTTATAAAATATTTCTATTTTGTAAGAGAAAATATTTCTCTTTTGTAAGGAAAAAGTGGACTTGGAGGTTGAAGACTGGGCAGGATAATAAAAGGAAGACGATGAAGTGAACTTTGGATCTTCATTCTGATTCTTCTGCATGCTTAAAAGCAGGAACAAACAAAGCCAAGTAACAAAGGACTTGTTTTATTCTGAGGTATGCTGCCATAAAATCATAAGCAAAAATACAGCAATATAACATCAGGTGCTGCTACAGAAATAAGGCTATATTCACTTATCTCTATGGTGAATAAGAAGGTACTGAGAAATTCTTTCTAGCTATCCTGAGCACAAATGAAGCAAAGCATACTGGAAGCTATTTGGTTTTTTCAAAAATGTTTTATTGTATTTTAATTAAATGATGTATTTATTGTAATTATTGCAACCATGCAAAAATGTATAAATAATCACTGATGCACTCCGTACCCTCCTGAGGTAAGTTAAAGTGAGCCTAGTGTCCTAGGTTGAATTCTCCCAAAAGCATAGGCTGAAACAACAATTTGGATGGATGTGATTTACTGAGGATTTACACCCAGGAAAAACCAGTAAGGAAATGGAGAAAAGAGGATAAAAATAGGGAAAGAGCCAGGCAAAGGTATAATTTCAGAAGTCCCAAACTCCATCTGCTCTCACATAAAGCTTTGGAGTATAAATTATGCCTTGAGAGTTTGTCTGCCTGCAGGCAAAGGCTTTGTACTCAGCCCAGTACAAAAGTCCATGGGAGAGGGGATGGGGAGGAATAGTTGTAACTCCCAAGTATTTCCAACTCCCTTAAGAATGAGTTAGTCCCCTGCCCAAAGCAAGTTTTCAATGTCACTGGTAAGTCTTAGCAGCAAAACATGCCAAAGCTGGGATGGATACACAGAGCTGAAACAACGACCAGGGCATGCACATGGGGAATGGACATTGCCTTCCATATCTTTCTCCATATGTATGTATATACACAGATCTGGAGAAGGGCATGGCAACCCACTCCAGTATTCTAACCTGGAGAATCCCATGGACAGAGAAACCTGGCGGGCTACAGTCCATGGGTTTGCAAAGAATCAGACATGACTGAACAACCAAGCACAGCACAGTATATACACACATATACTTTCAAATATATGTATGTATATATACATATATATATACACTTATATTTTAAAAATATTTGTGTGTGCATACATGACCACGCACATTTGTGCTTTTGTTAAGAAATGAAATATACTATTCACTATTCCTCAACCCATTTACTCACTAGCTAATTCAAAAGAACAGATAATTGTCCAGTTCAATAGATATAACACTAATTTGTTTATTAATCAGTTCAGTTCAGTTGCTTAGTCATGTCTGACTCTTTGAGACCCCATGGACTGCAGCATGCCAGGCTTCCCTGTCCATCACAAACTCCTGGAGTTTACTCAAACTCATGTCCATTGAGTCAGTGATGCCATCCTACCATCTCATCCTCTGTTGTCCCCTTCTCCTCTTGCCTTCAGTCTTTTCCAGCATCAGAGTCTTTTCCAATGAATCAGTTCTTCCCATCAGGTGGCCAAAGTATTGGAGTTTCAGCTTCAGCATCAGTCCTTCCAATGAATATTCAGGACTGAATTCCTTTAGGATTGACTGGTGGGATCTCCTTGCTGCCCAAGGGACTCTCAAGAGTCTTCTCCAACACAAGACTTCAAAGGCATCAATACTTCAGCACTCAGCTTTCTTTATTTTCCAACTCTCACATCCATACATAACTACTGGAAAAACCATAGCTTTGACTAGACAGCAATTAATGAATATAATTAGTCCAACCACGCCCTAAATAATGGACATTTAGTTTTGCTAAGGGCTTCCCTGGTAGTTCCGTTGGTGAAGAACCTGCCTGCAATACAGGAGATGCAGGTTCAATTCCTGGGTTGGGAAGATCCCCTGGAGGAGGGCATGGCAACCCACTCCAGTATTCTTGCCTGGAGAATCCCCATGGACAAGAGGAGCCTGGTGGGCTATAGTCCATGGGGTCTCAAAGAGTTGGGCATGACTGAATGACTAAGCACACAGTCACTTATTTGGAGGAACTGAGATTACAGAGATAGGAATAGTGAATCACTATCAATATGTTTTAAATATCAAGAAAAATAAAAATAGCTTATGAATAAATCTTTTTCAAATGTTTTAATATAATACACAATGGCTCTCAAATCCTAAGAAACAGTTAAGGGATTTTTCTTTTTTAAAATGAATTTCAGAATTGATTGAAAATCATTTTTACCCATCTAGAAAATAATTTGAAGATGATTAAGGATTAGTGTGTGGCCTCAAGAGCAAATGACACTTTTTTCCAGAGACTTGCCTTTGAATAGCTTCCTATGTAATAAGGTGATCAATTTTTTGACTGAATACACTCAAACCATGTATTTGGTTTGGGGTCTTGTACTAAATATTTAACTGTGAATGAGAAAAGTTTTTAATATTCTGGTGATCAAATACTGAGCTGGAGCTGTTTACTGAGTTTTTGTTTCATATAAACATTCAATGTTATCAAATTTAGGTAGAATTGATTTTGTTTTTTTGCTACATTGCAAATAGCAACAGCCTCACAGAAGAATCCATTTTATTTACATGACATAGAATATGGTGTTTTCACATTTTGAACCTTTTTTCCAGGCAAGAAATGGGCATAATAAAAATATCAGTTAATGAAACCCCTGGGTCACCAACCACCATCTTAATTTAAGACAGTAAAAAATTCAAATATTCCCATTTTACACTCTTTAAAAATTGTCATTTTTGTAATAACCCATTGCTTGCTATAAATGAATCTAATTTTTATTATTCCAGATGATACAATGTTTCTTGTCTATTGGTTTTTCTCACTCTGTATTTTCTTCATATTCTCCTCTGTCTCCTTAAAATTCATTGTGAGGTTCAGACTTTTGTAAACAGAACTACACCCCATGGAGATTTCATTCAGATCTCTAACACTCTTCAATTTCTATTACTTTATTAATTACAAAATTAATGAATAAAATAACCCAAGAGTACTATAGTTCTTGGGCTTCCCTGGTGGCTCAGAAGAATCCACTTGCCAATGTTGATCAATGCCAGAGATGTGGATCTGATCCTTGAGTTGGGCAGATTCTCTGTAGAAAAAAATGGCAACCCACTCCAGTATTTTTGCTCGGAAAACCCCATAGACAGTGGAACCTGTCAGGCTGCAGGCCACGGGGTCACAGAGTCAGACACAACTTAGCAACTAAACAACCTTACTATTACGTTCAATACTGTGTTCTTGAAAATACTAACAAGATTTAAGGGAAAAGTATAATCTATAGCAAGCCATATTCAGTTACTAAATAGCATAAAATTGAAGGTTGTTATGATTATCTTAATATAATCACAGAGCCTAATTCAGCATTTGTGCTCTCAAAAACTGTACTGAACAAATAAATGAAGTCATTAAACAGTTCCTGCAACTATTTCTTGAACAACATTGATTTTAGTCTGTGCTATTTGGTAACAAAAACTGTACTGAAAACAAATGAAAAGCCTTTTGTGTAACACAAAAGGATACTCTAAGCAATCTGAATTATTAAGATTTTCCTGTATATAAGAAGCTTACCAACCATTTAAAACAGTTCTAAAAGCTTTGAAATTGAGAGTTTCAGTCATATCATACAGACTTCACTAGATATTCCACTTTGATTATGGCCATATTGAAATTGTATTTATGAAAGTGAAAGTTGCTTAGTCGAGGCGGATCAAACCCAGGTCTCCCTCATTGCAGGTGGATTCTTTACCAGCTGAGCCACAAGGGAAGCCCAAGAATACTGGAGTGGGTAACCTATCCCTTCCCCAGCAGATCTTTCCAACCACATTTAGTTTGGAACATTAAATAAGTCTTAAACACAGTCACTTGTTTAAACTAAATATTTGTCCTGATAAGATAGAAAATTGAAAGACTGTATTTAGATATGTAATGTCCATTTCATATAGGATGGTGTCACTCTTAGTGCTTAGGTTTAGTGGCATTACAAAGATGAGAAGTATGAGCCAGATATAGTACAGGCAATCTTAAACCAAAATTTTGTCATCTGTAATAATTAGTAATTTTTTTCCCTTGACTTAGTCAAAATCCTTCAAGTGCTAGTAACAGAAGCCTACTTAAAGGAACCTATGATTTTTTTTTTTCTAAAGGAGATTTCCTAGACTGCTGAAATACTTTAGGGTCTCCAAAGGCAGGTATTTTCCTAGAACCTCACAGAGGACTAGAACTAATAATAGAAAAGACATCAACCACCTATTTGAATTCTTGGTCAAAATCCAGCAGAGATACCCCCTTTGAAAGAGTCCTCAAGTATTTCCTTTTATGAAGGAGAGAATTGTAAAAAAAAGACAATTTTCCCAGAAATTTTTCAACAGAGATTGTTTTATTGTCTTCTCAGAATTACATCACATAATAAATAATATTTGCAAAGAGAACAACTACACACTGGGAAGAAGACCTTCCATCCCCCAATTTTTCGCATCCTGATCACTGGGCACAAAAGCGTTTTGCACGATAGGAATAGCAATAAACTTCCTTAGATATTCTCAACAGGCATCAAATGAGTGGCCCAAACTTCAGGTCTCAAGCCTCTTTTCTCCAGATGATGGTGCCTCCAACCAACAAATATCAAGGGGGAACTCCACACATCATCCTCCTTGTCTCCTCACACTCATATCCGTCTCTTCCTGGACAATCTCAGTAGCTGTTTATCTTGTTTTTGTCAGGCACTGGAAGAGAGCATTCCATGGCTTAGATTTTGGTCCTCATCTCCTTTCTGTCTACTCACACTGCCTGGGGGAGTCTCATCCAGTCAGGGAGATCCACATCTGGTTACAATGTAGCAGGGTGTGAGAAAGATTTTCCTCCCCTGATAACAGGAAAGGGGAAAAAAAAAGATAAACTAAAGTTACAGGTTTTTAAAATAAAACTTCAAAAAAATGTGGACTCAAATTCCAGAGGGACGTGAAATCATCATAGGTGAGCCAAGGGTCACAAAATTTTGTTTCTAGAAACAAGTGCAGGCACAAAAGCAATGAATTTATCACAATGAGAAGTACTCGAATAGTGGTTTCCTTTCTGGCTGAAAGGGTTTGTCTGAAAAGAATCACACGGGGTAATAGATATGTTCTGTGCTGTGATCTGGGTGATGGCTATACTAGTGTATACAACTGTCCCACCTCATTGCATATTGAACTGTATTTTTGAGATCCATGTGTTACATTTCACAGTTGAGAGGAAAAGGATGAGGTGAGGGTGGTGGGGCACAGTGGATACCTGAAACAAAGACAGCAGAATGATGCTGGTGGTTAGTGAAGCTTGGTGCTGAGTGTTTAAGGATTTGACACACTGTTTTCTATACTTGTGTGATTAAAACTTTCCACAATGAAAAATATTTTTTTTTAAATATCATATTATGTCACAATGGTGTGGTCACTCACCTAGAGCCAGACATTCTGGAATGTGAGGTCAAGTGGGCCTCAGGAAGCATCACTATGAACAAAGCTAGTGGAGGTAATGGAATTCCAGTTGAGCTATTTCAAATTCTAAAAGATGATGTTAGAAAGTGCTGCACTCAATATGCCAGCAAATTTGGAAAACTCAGCAGTGGCCACAGGACTGGAAAAGGTCAGCTTTCATTCTAATCCCTAAGACAGGCAATGCCAAAGAATGTTCAAACCACTGCACAATTGCACTCATCTCACAGGCTAGTAAAGTAATACTCAAAATTCTCCAAGCCAGGCTTCAGCAATAAGTGAACTGTGAACTTCCAGGTGTTCAAGCCAGATTTAGAGAAGGCAGAGGAAACAGAGTTCAAATTGCCAACATCTGCTGGATCATCAAAAAAGCAAGAGAGTTCCAGAAAAACATCTATTTCTCCTTTATTGACTATGCCAAACCTTTGACTCTGTGGATCACAATAAACTGTGAAAAATTCTGACAGAGATGGGAATACCAGACTACATGACCTGTCTCTTGAGAAATCTGTATGCAGGTCAAGAAGCAACAGATAGAACTGGACATGAAACAATAGACTGGTTCCAAATCAGCAAAAGAGTATGTCAATGCTGTATATTGTCACCCTGCTTATTTAACTTGTATGCAGAGTACATCATGAGAAATGCTGGACTGGATGAAGCACAAGCTGGAATCAAGATTGCTGGGAGAAGTATCAATAACCTCATATATACAGATGACACTACTCTTAAGAAGAACTAAAGAGCCTCTTGTTGAAAGTGAAAGAGGAGAGTGAAAAAGTTAGCTTAAAGCTCAACATTCAGAAAATGAAGATCATGGCATCTGGTCCCATCACTTCATGGCAAATAGTGGGGAAAGAGTGGCTGACTTTATTTTGGGGGGGCTCCAAAATCACTGTAGATGGTGACTGCAGCCATGAAGTTAAAACACGCTTACTCCTTGGAAAGAAGGTTATGACCAACTTAGACAGCATATTAAAAAGCAGAGACATTACTTTGCCAAAAAAGTCTGTCTAGTCAAGGCTATCATTTTTCCAGTAGTCATGTATGGATGTGAGAGTTGGACTATAAAGAAAGTTGAGCACTGAAGAATCAATGCTTTTGAACTGTGGTGTTGGATAAGACTCTTGTGAGTCTGTTGGACTGCAAGAAGATTCAACCAGTCCATCCTAAAGAAGATCAGTCCTGATTGTTCATTGGAAGGACTGATGTTGGAGCTGAAACTCCAATACTTTGGCCACCTGATGCAAAGAGCTGACTCATTTGAAAAGACGTTGATGCTGGGAAATACTGAAGGCAGGAGGAGATGGGGATGACAGAGGATGAGACGGTTGGATGGCACAGGACTCAATGGAGATGAATTTGAGTAGACTCCGGGGGTTGGTGATGAACAGGAAAGCCTGACGTGCTGCAGTCTATGGGGTCACAAAGAGTCGGACACGACTGAGTGACTGAACTGAACTGAATGTCTCACCTCCCTTTGAAACCCTCCAAAGTCTTCTCTCCATCTCATTAAGGGTAAAAATCAAGTCCTTACAATGGCCTATAAATCTCTATACATCTCTGCAAGAACAGGCCTCCCTTGTCACCTCTCTTTACCTCAACCCTTATTAACCTCTCTCTCACCCCACTATAGCTACTTACTACAGCCACTCCTGGATATTAATAAGTTTTGAAGATGCTGGGCATGTACTCACAGTTACCTCTCTATATTGGTTATTCCCTCTGCCTGTTGCTCCCTCTCCCCACATATAACCCTGGTCGATTCCCTTCTCTTCTTGCCTTCAATCTTTCCCAGCATCAGGGTCTTTTCCAGTGAGTCGGCTCTTCCCATCAGGTGGCCAAAGGATTGGAGCTTCCGCTTCAGTGTCAGTCTTGCCAGTGAATATTCAGGGCTGATTTCTGTTATGAAAGTGAAAGTTGCTCAGTCGTGTCCAACTCTTTGCGACACCATGGACTATACAGTCCATGGAATTCTGCAGGCCAGAATACTGGAGTGGGTAGCCTATTCCTTCTCCAGTCAGTCTTCCCGACCCAGGAATCAAACATGGGTCTCCTGCCTTGCAGGCAGATTCTTTACCAACTGAGCTATGAGGGAACTGGTTTAATCTCTTTCCTGTCCAAGGGATTCTCAACAGTTCTCTCTAGCACCACAGTCCAAAGCATCAGTTCTTTGACAGCCTTCTTTATGGTCCAACTGTCACATCCATACATTACTACTGGAAAAATCATAGCTTTAACTGCACAGACCTTTGTTTGCAAAGTGATGTCTCTGCCTTTTAATATGCTGTCTATGTTTGTCATAGCTTTTCTTCCAAGGAGCAAGTGTCTTTTAATTTTGTGGCTGCAGTCACTGTCTACAGTGATTTTGGAGCTGAAGAAAATAAAATCTGTCACTGTTTCCATTTTCCCCCATCTATTTTCCATGAAATGATGGGACCAGCTGCCATGATCTCTTTTTTTTTGGGGGGGGGGGATGTTGAGCTTTAAGCCAGCCTTTAAACTCTCACTTTCTCAATTAAACCTACCTTAGTATCTATAAAGTGCAAAACCAACCCTTCTCCTCCCTTTGACTTTTTTCCAAAGTATTTGTCATCTTTTAATGCACATATGCTTTACATATTTTTTTTTCTCTCTGCCTCCTCTTGATTGTAAGTTCTGTGGAGTAGGGTGAAGCAAGAGAGAAATCTATGACACTTTTTTTTTTACTATCATTTCCCAATTACCTAGAACAATATAATGCACATAATTGGTGTTCCAGAAATATTTGGTGAATGAATAAATAATTTTTCAACCTTATTTTGTGAAATTTTCTTCCATGATAAGCAACGAAAGTTTCCTACCCTCCATTTTTGGAGAGCTTACAAAAGGTGGCTCCTCCAGCCTCAAGATTTGTGGCCACGATCTGGACCATCCTCCTGAGAGCCTATTACTTCAGTACTGTCAATTCTGACATTTATTTAACTTTTCTTTGTTACTTAGGCATTGAGAGAGCTTATAGAAATATTATAAAATATCAAGCATAAAGATATCTTCATGACAGAAGAAACTATAAAGAATTTTAAAATAGTTATGCTTTTTTTCTCATCTTGTATATTAGCCAAGTTTCTTTAGAGAAATAGAACCAACAGATGTGTGTATCTCTAACTCTATCTACCATCTATCAATCATCTATTGAGAAACTTATTTTAAGGAACTAGCTCATGCCGTTTTAGAGACTTAGTTAAGTCCAAAATATACAGAGTAGTCCAGCAGACTGGAGACTTGGGGAAGACTTGCAATCTGAGCCAGTTTAATTCTTAGGTCAGCCAGAAGAATCTAGAGGGGTCAAGGAAAATTTCTTCCTCCCCAACAGTGGCATAAACTTTCCAAACTTTAATCAGTTGCTCTACTGCCAGACACTCCCAGTGATAGTTTAACTCAGATAGTTTTCCTCAGAGAAGCAAAAGTTTTTATTTATGTATCCCTGTTGCTCTTTTTCCCTTCTCTCTCTTTTTCATGGTCTCAATCTTTTCTGGCTTCTTGCTCTCTCTGGTTCTTACTCTGACTATTGCTAACTTGTTTTTGTTCATATTTGCTGCATTTACATATCACCGTTTCTCTTCCCAAGACCCAATTTCTCTGCTTTCCCTTCAAATATACAAGATATGCTGTGTCTGACCAGCCTCAACCTTCAATATCCTCACTATAGCTGACTTTCTATGTTCTTTGTCTCTGAATACAGAGTGCCTGATGAACTATGGAATGAGGTTCGTGACATTGTGCAGGAGACAGGGATCAAGACCATCCCCGTGGAAAAGAAATGCAAAAATCAAAATGGCTGTCTGGGGAGGCCTTACAAATAGCTGTGAAAAGAAGAGAGGTGGAAAAAAACAAGGAGAAAAGGAAAGATATAAGCATCTGAATGCAGAGTTCCAAAGAATAGCAAGAAGAGATAAGAAAGCCTGCCTCAGCAATCAATGCAAAGAAATAGAGGAAACTGACAGAATGGGAAAGACTAGAGATCTCTTCAAGAAAATTAGAGATACCAGCGGAACATTTCATGCAAAGATGGGCACAATAAAGGACAGAAATGGTATGGACCTAACAGAAGCAGAAGATATTAAGAAGAGGTGGCAAGAATACATGGAAGAACAGTACAAAAAAGATCTTCATGACACAGATAATCATGATAATGTGATCACTAATCTAGAGCCAGACATCCTGGAATGTGAAGTCAAGTGGGCCTTAGAACAAAGCTGGTGGAGGTGATGGAATTCCAGTTGAGCTGTTTCAAATCCTGAAAGGTGATGCTGTGAAAGTGCTGCACTCAATATGCCAGCAAATTTGGAAAACTCAGCAGTGGCCACAGGACTGGAAAAGGTCAGTTTTCATTCCAATTCCAAAGAAAGGCAATGCTAAAGAATGCTCAAACTACTGCACAATTGCACTCATCTCACATGCTAGTAAAGTAATTCTCAAAATTCTCCAAGCCAGCTTCAGTAATACATGAACCATGAACTCCCTGATGTTCAAGCTGGTTTTACAAAAGGCAGAGGAACCAGAGATCAAATTGCCAACATCTGCTGGATCATGGAAAAAGCAAGAGAGTTTCAGAAAAAATCTATTTCTGCTTTATTGCCTATGCCAAAGCCTTTGACTGTGTGGATCACAATAAACTGTGGAAATTCTGAAAGAGATGGGAATCCCAGACCACCTGACCTGCCTCTTGAGAAATCTGTATGCAGGTCAGGAAGTAACAGAACTGGACATGGAAAAACAGAATGGTTCCAAACAGGAAAAGGAGTACATCAAGGCTGTATATTGTCACCCTGCTTATTTAACTTCTATGCAGAGTACATCATGAGAAACTCTGGACTGGAAGAAGCACAAGCTAGAATCAAGATTGCTGGGAGAAATATCAGTAACCTCAGATATGCAGATGACACCACCCTTATGGCAGAAAGTGAAGAGGAGCTAAAAAGCCTCTTGATGAAAGTGAAAGAGGAGAGTGAAAAAGTTGGCTTAAAGCTCAACATTCAGAAAACAAAGATCATGGCACCCAGTCCTATCACTTCATGGGAAATTGATGGGGAAACAGTGGAAACAGTGTCAGACTTTATTTTGGGGGGCTCCAAAATCACTGCAGATGATGACTGCAGCCATGAAATTAAAAGATGCTTACTCCTTGGAAGAAAAGTTATGACCAACCTAGATAGCATATTCGAAAGCAGAGACATTACTTTGCCAACTAAGGTCCGTCTAGTCAAGGCTATGGTATTTCCTGTGGTCATGTATCGATGTGAGAGTTGGACTGTGAAGAAGGCAGAGCGCTGAAGAATTGATGCTTTTGAACTGTGGTGTTGGAGAAGACTCTTGAGAGTCCCTTGGGCTTCAAGGAGATCCAACCAGTCAATTCTGAAGATCAGCCCTGGGATTTCTTTTTTTTTTTTTTTTTTCAGCCCTGGGATTTCTTTGGAAAAAATAATGCTAAAGCTGAAACTCCAGTACTTTGGCCACCTCATGGGAAGAGTTGACTCATTGGAAAAGACTCTGATGCTAGGAGGGATTGGGGGCAGGAGGAGAAGGGGATGACAGAGGATGAGATGGCTGGATGGCATCACCAACTCGATGGACGTGAGTCTGAGTGAACTCCGGGAGATGGTGATGGACAGGGAGGCCTGGCGTGCTGCGATTCATGGGGTTGCAAAGAGTCGGACATGACTGAGTGACTGAACTGAACTGAACTGAGGAAGCACTCAAACTGGTTCAACTTGGTCATGTTTTACAATTGTATTATTTTTGTTCAGTTGCTAAGTCATGCCCAACCCCATGGACTGCAGTACACTAGGCTTCCCAATCCTTCACCATCTCCTGGAGTTTTCTCAAACTCATGTCTATTGAGACAGTGATGCTATCTCACCATTTCATCCTCTGTCATCCCTTTCTCTTGCTTTCTATCTTCAGACCAACATCAGGGTCTATTTCAATGGGTTGACTCTTCACAGGTGGCCAAAGTATTGGAGCTTCAACTTCAACACCAGTCCTTCCAATGAATACTTGGACAAATTGTTCATATGTCTTTGGCCAAAAGGATCAGTGATGTGCAGCCTACTGTCTGCTTGATGGGGCTTTGGATGTAGTCTGAGACAGGACTGGGACAGATTGTTAAGAATGTTTCTGCAGAAAGAGAAACTGTTAAGCTGAGAAATATCTACTAATAAGAACATACTGTGTTTAACATGGGGAACTCTACTCAGTACTCTGTAATGGCCTATATGGAAATAGAATCTAAAAAAGAATGGATATGTGCTTATGTATAATTGATTCACTTTGATGTATATCTAAAACTAACTCAACATTATAAATCAACTCCACATCAATAAACATTAATTTTAAAATGTTGAATATTAAAGAAATAAAAGTTTGTATTGTTAAAATTAGACAGAAAAAATCTGATTCCAGCACTTCCTGCTACCTGACTTGCCTTATTGAGGCTCAGTTTCCTCATCTGTGGGCTTCCCTTGTGGCTCAGCTGGTAAAGAATCTGCCTGCAATGATGGAGACCTGGTTTCGATCCCTGGGTTGGGAAGAGCCCCTGGAGAAGGGAAAGGCTACCCACTCCAGTATTCTGGCCTGGAGAATTCCATGGACTGTATAGTCCATGGGGTCATAAATAGTGGGACACAACTGAGTGACTTGCACTTTCCTCATCTGTATAATATACATTGGTGTGAGGCCTGAATGAGAGAATGTAATCAAAACCCTTAACAGAAAGCCTGGCACAGAGGAAATGCTACCGTGCCTCCCAGGAATTTCAATTTCACATTTGCTTCACAAATAAACAAAATCATCTTTTCTATAACACTCATTTGTCACTTTTTCCTGGGTTATAAATAAAATCTTCTAATTGTTGCTTAAAAAAATAAGTATCTATTAAAGTACTTTTGACTTTGCTTGAGGGTTTAAGAATTTAATACAGCACTTAACATACAGTAAGTCTTCTACATAAGAATGAGTTCCATTCTGAGAGTGCATTCATAAGTCTAATTTGTTTGTAAGTTAAATAAATTTATTCTAGGTACCTAACTAACACAATCGGCTATATAGTCCTGTACTCTTAATAGGTTAATAGGAGGTTTATAATACTTTTCACACAGATAATACAAAAAAAAATAAAGAAAACATTTTTAATCTAGCAGTACACAGTTCTTTGAAAAGTCCAGTAGTACAGTACAACAGCTGGCATACCTGGGCTGGCATCTAGTGAACAGGCAAGAAGAGTTACTGACTGGAAGAGGGATAAGAGGTGGGAGTCGACAGAGCTGAAAGATTGTCAGAGATAGGAGACAGAGGGCAAGCTGCAATCTCACTCACACCCAACACTGACGGAATGCACTTTCACATCTTTGCCAAGTCGCTTCAGTCATGTCCAACTCTTTGAGACCCCATGGACTGTAGACCGCCAGGCCCCTCTGTCCATGGGGTTCTCCAGGCATGAAATCTGGAGTGAGTTGCCATTTACTTCTCCATTCACATCTTTAACAGTTCACAATTTTTAAAATAAAATTGTTCACAATTCTTAAAGTAAAAAAGTTCACAATTTTACAAAAAGTACCTGGATGTAAGTTACTTACTGTAAAGTTAGAGCACATTCAATTAAAAAAATCAGGAAAATAGGATATTTTTAATAAAAAATATATACAAAGAAGGGCACAAGTATGCGCATGAAAAATACTCCATAAGTAATGGCTTTCATTTTCCCATTAATGTGTTACTTAAAATTATTTTTGTTGTATTGGGCCTTACATTTTATTCCTTTATCTATTCTCATAGACTTGACTACTATCAAAAAAGACAAAACAATAACAACAGAAATGTTTTTGCTCTATTAAGTCATTGGTGCATTATTATAATATTAATATTATAATATAATATATATTAATATATATTGAATATATATTAATATATTGAATACAATATATTATATATTATATACATTAAATATACAAATATACATTCAAAAAAGACAAACAAAACAATAACAACAGAAATGTTTTTGCTCTATTAAGTCATTGGTACATTATTATAATATTTTTATATATATAATATTTATATATAATATAATATATATTACATATTATGTTAATATATATTGAATATATATTATATACATTAAATATACAAATATGCATTCAAAAAAGACAAAACAATAACAACAGAAATGTTTTTGCTCTATTAAGTCATTGGTACATTATTAGAATATTAATATTATAATGTATATAATAGATAATATATTCAAAATATTGAATTTTTTTCAATATTCTGATTTTTTCAATGTTCAATTTTCTGATTTTTTTAAGTGAATGTGCTCTAACTTTACCAAGATCTTTGACCTCAATTTTAAGGTCTGATGATCAGAAGGGCAAAGAACATCTTTTGCATATAAATGTATCATTTTCAAGAGGAATAATAATTTATATTATATTTCTAGTCACTCCTCTTGTTGATGTCTAGAATATATTTATTTGACTTTTGTTCTACCATGTGTAAGGCACAATGCAAAGGCTTTTTCATGTATGGTCTTATTAAATTCTACCCTGGAAAACCTGAGCTAATATGAAGATTAAAGAAATTTAATAACTGTCTGACATTATATAATTAGAAAGGATTAAGGTAAAAATTAAACCCAAGTCTTTTGACTTCATGGACTGAGGTCTCCATTAATAAACTTTATTGCTTCTTAAGTACTTTGTTAAGAGACATTGCTTTAAACACTTAAGGTTTCTTAGTTTACTACTAAACATTTTGAGTGTGTGTGCCAGAAAATAAGGTAGTGATTAAATTATAGGGGAGTCAGTACAAAAGGACACAGGAGCTGGTTTTCAGTGGCCAAATCTGAGAAAATTTGAGCATCAAAGAAAATAATGATAGTAAAGATTAGAAGCCATTGAGTACAATAAGAATTATTTTAGTGAGTCAATGGTAATACAATTAATGAGTAAATAATAGAGAAGGAAAACTTTTCTTAGATTAGAAAGCCAAGTAATACGTGTGAAAAGAATGGCAAAATTAGAAAAGAACCAATGATAGTCATCAGAAAACTTACATCTTTAGGCAAGAATTATCAATAGATACTAAAACTAGGGGGAGATGGGACTTCCCTGGTGGTCCAGCAGTTAAGAATCAGCCTTGAAATGCACGGGACACAGATTTAATCCATGGTCAGGGCACTAAGGCCCACACATGCGGCAGAGCCCACATTCTGCAGAGTCCGTGTGATGAATATCCAGGGTGCTGCCACTAAGATCTGATTCAGCCAAATAAATAAATGTTTAAAAAAAAAAAAAAAACAGTGGGAGAAAGTTCAGGGAATAATAGGATATTTACATTGTCTTAACATATTTCCCTCCAAATTACTTCTCAATTACAAAGAGAAAGATGATGATTTGGAAATGGATGAAACTGGCAAATACCTTCTTACCCAAGTGATGAAGATAAATGACACTGTAGTGAAACAAATTGATATCACACACCTGTTGATAGATTCACTGAGAACACAGCATCACTTCCGTGGTGCTCCTGTCAAACACATAAACTGAATCTAATTGTGAGTAAACCTGGATACATTTAAACTGAGAGAATTTCCACAAAATAATGGGCCTATTACCCTTTAAAGGTGTCAAATGTCATAAAAGAGAAAGATGAGATATGACATTAGAATGGAATATTTGAGCTGGAAATTTTTATCCTATAAAGGATAAGTTTGGGACTGTGCAGTGCTTAGAAGTTCAGTCGTGTCTGACTCTTTGTGACCCCAGGGACTGTAGCCCACCAGGCTCCTCTGTCCATGTAAATTCTCCAGGCAAGAATATTGGAGTGGTTTGCCATGCCCTCATCTAGGGGATCTTCCCAACCCAAGGACTGAACTTAGGTCTCCCTAAGTGCAGGCTGATTCTTTATCATCTGGGTCACCACAGAAGCTCAGGAATACTGGAGTGGGTAGGCTATCCCTTCAACAGGGGAACGTTCTGATGCAGGAATAGAACCAGGGTCTCCTGCATTGCAGGCAGATTCTTTTTTTTTTTTTTTTAATTTTAATTTTTATTTTATTTATTTTTTTTTTAGTTTTTTATTTTTTAAATTTTAAAATCTTTAATTCTTACATGGATTCCCAAACATGAACCCCCCTCCCACCTCCCTCCCCATAACATCTTTCTGGGTCATCCCCATGCACCAGCCCCAAGCATGCTGCATCCTGCGTCAGACATAGACTGGCGATTCAATTCACATGATAGTATACATGTTAGAATGTCATTCTCCCAAATCATCCCACCCTCTCCCTCTCGCTCTGAGTCTAAAAGTCCGTTATGGATGTGAGGGCGATCTGGTAGCGACATCTGTCACCCCATTGATCGCCAGGGTTGATTCGGCTGATCTGGCTGGCTAGGCGGGTGTCCCCTTCCTCCCTCACCGCTCCATGTGCGTCCCTCCTGAAGCTGTGCGCTCGGTCGAAGAGGACGACCATCCCCGATAGAGGAGGACCGGTCTTCGGTCAAGGGTATACGAGTAGCTGCGCTCCCCTGCTAGAACCTCCAAACAAGCTCTCAGGCAGATTCTTTACCAGTTGAGCTACCAAGGAACAATTGATAAAATTTCAGTAGGTCAGTAAAATAAGTAATAATGTGGAATAAAGATTAATTTCCTGATTTATATATTTTTTTCTGGTTAAATGGAGAAGGAAATGGAAATCCACTCCAACTCTAGTATTCTTTCCTGAGAAATCCCATGGACAGAGGAGCCTGGTGGGCTATAGCCCATGGGATCGCAAAGAATTGAACATGATTTAGTGACTAAATATCAACTGCAGGTTTCTGACTGGATGTTTTTTTCTTTAGGAAACACACTGACATATCTAAAAAGTGATAGAACATTATGTTTGACACTTTTCTTAAATCATTCAAAAAAATAATTTAGTGTAGATGAACAGTGTGAGAGCACAGGCAAATGACTTACCATTTGGAATATCTGGGTGAGTTATTCGATTTGTTCTTGAAACTTCTCTGTTTGTGTGAACTTATATTAAAATAGAAAATAGAAAAAAATTGTTATGGAGAGATAAATCTATTTTATGCTCATATATATATTGAGTTATTTTCTACAGTATCAACCCAACATTGAGACTTCAATTTAAAAGACATTTAAATTTTAATGTGGATTTTCTATTTTAATACCAAACTTCTCTCCAGAGCTGTTTCATCAGTTTACATTTCCAGCAGTGTTCCCACACTCTGTAATTTTGTCCAAACCTAATACCATTACATGTACATGTTCGCCACTCTGGTAATTATGAAATTATTTTGATTTGCACTTCTCTGAATAATCCTATATTTAAACATATTCTCATGTGTTTTTAGACATTTGAGTTTTTGCTTCCATGGATTTTCTATTCGTATCTTTGGCCCATTCTTTTTTTTTTTCCTTTTTACAGGGTTATCGTTACCATCTTTCTAAATTCCATATATATGTGTTAGTATACTGTATTGGTGTTTTTCTTTCTGGCTTACTTCACTCTGTATAATCGGCTCCAGTTTCATCCACCTCATTAGAACTGATTCAAATGTATTCTTTTTAATGGCTGAGTAATACTCCATTGTGTATGTGTACCACAGCTTTCTTATCCATTCATCTGCTGATGGACATCTAGGTTGTTTCCATGTCCTGGCTATTATAAACAGTGCTGTGATGAACATTGGGGTACATGTGTCTCTTTCAATTCTGGTTACCTTGGTGTGTATGCCCAGAAGTGGGATTGCTGGGTCTTAAGGCAGTTCTATTTCCAGTTTTTTAAGGAATCTCCACACTGTTCTCCATAGTGGCTGTACTAGTTTGCATTCCCACCAACAGTGTAGGAGGGTTCCCTTTTTATCCACATCCTCTCCAGCATTTATTGCTTGCAGACTTTTGGATCGCAGCCATTCTGACTGGTGTGAAGTGGTACTTCATTGTGGTTTTGATTTGCATTTCTCTGATAATGAGTGATGTTGAGCATCTTTTCATGTGTTTGTTAGCCATCTGTATGTCTTCTTTGGAGAAATGTCTATTTAGTTCTTTGGCCCAATTTTTGATTTGGTCATTTATTTTTCTGGAATTGAGCTGCAGGAGTTGCTTGTATATTTTTGAGACTAGTTGTTTGTCAGTTGCTTCATTTGCTGTTATTTTCTCCCATTCCGAAGGCTGTCTTTTCACCTTGCTTATATGTTCCTTTGTTGTGCAGAAGCTTTTAATTCTAAATATTCTTAATACTTTCATTTTTGTTTTCTTATTGTTGTCTCACATCACTCACTCAGTCACGTCTGACTCTTTGTGACTCCACTGACCGCAGCATGCCAGGCTTCCCTGTCCATCACCAACTCCAGGAACTTGCTCAAACTTATGTCCATCGAGTCAGTGATACCATTCAACCATCTCATCCTCTGTTGTCCCCTTTTCCTCCTGCCTTCAATCTTCCCTAGCATCAGAGTCTCTTCCAATGAGCCAATTCTTGGCATCAGGTGGCCAAAGTATTGGAATTTCAGCTTCAGTATCAGTCCTTCCAGTGAATATTCAGGACTGATTTCCTTTAGGATTGACCGGTTGGATCTCCTTGCAGTCCAAGGGACTCTCAAGAGCTTTCTCCAACATCACATTTCAAAAGCATCAATTCTTCCATGCTCAGCTTTCTTTATAGTCCAACTCTCACATCCATACATGACCACTGGAAAAACCGTAGCTTTGACTAGACTCACCTTTGTTGCCAGTGTAATGTCTCTACTTTTTAATATGCTGTCTAGGTTGGTTATAGCTTTTCTTCCAAGGAGCAAGTGTCTTTTAATTTCATGGCTGCAGTCACCATCTGCAGTGATTTTGGAGCCCCCCAAAATAATATCTGTCAGTTTCCATTATTTCCGCTTCTATTAGCCATGAAGCATCGGGACTGGATGCCATGATTTTAGTTTTTTGAATGTTGGGGTTTTAAGCCAGCCTTTTCACTCTCCTCTTTCACTTTCCTCAAGAGACTCTTTAGTTCCTCTTCACTTTCTACCATAGGGTGGTTTCATCTGCGTTTCTGAGGTTATTGATATTTCTCCTGCAATCTTGATTTGAGCTTGTGCTTTATCCAGCCCAGCATTTCACATGATGCACTCTGCATATAAGTTAAATAAGCAGGGTGACATTAGACAATCTTCACATATTCCTTTCCCAATTTGGAACCACTCCATTGTTCCTTGTCTAGTTCTAACTGTTGCCTCTTGACTTGCGTACAAATTTCTCAGGAGACAGGTAACGTGGCCTGGTATTTCCATCTCTTGAGGAATTTTCCACAGTTAGTTATGATACACATAGTCAAAGACTTTGGTGTAATCAACAAAGCACAAGTAGATGTTTTTCTGGAATTCTCTTGCTTTTTTGATGATCCAACATATGTTAGCAATTTGATCTCTGGTTCCTCTGACTTTTCTAAATCCAATTTGAACATCTGAAGTTTGTGGTTGACGTATTGTTGAAGAATGGCTTGGAGAATTTTGATGTCTATTTCTTTATATACTGTATTTTCTATGCAAACAGCTATTTTTAAATATGTACATGTTTATCTAAAAACTTTTGCCTTTGAGGGTCAAAATAAGGGTGGATAGGTTGAAAATGGATTTCCCTGGGGGCTCAGAGGGTAAAGAATTCACCTGCAATGCAGGAGACCCAAGTTCAATCCCTGGGTCAGGAAGATACCTTGGAGAATTGAATGGCTACCCACTCCAGTATTCTTGCCTGGAAAATCCCGTGGAGAGAAGAGCCTGGTGGGTTATAGTCAATGGGGTCACAAAGAGTCAGATAAGACTGAGTGACTAATACTCTCACTTTCGCAGGCTGAAAATATCAATGAAAGCTCACCAGTCTTGAGTCATGTGCTGAATGGATGCTTGGGAGAACTTGAGTTATTGCCATGGCTTCTCTGCAGCTCATTTCAATAGTAGGGCTCCCCAGTAAATTTTTGTTTGTTTGCTATCATCAAAGTTTCTTATTCCCTGATTCTAAATTTTGTGGTAAATAGGCTCAAAATTATCAATTTTGAAAATCCAATAGAATAATTCATTTCTAATTCAATCCTTTGTCTCCTGGAAGACATGTTTAAATAGTGCTCTTAGCAGTTTGAGATTTGCTTTGGAATTTTGTTTTAAAGTATATTGTCCCCTCTTCTCACACCTTCATGAAGCTTAGTACAGAAAACTGGTTTAAGAGTGGTGATTTGACTATTATGGATTTAAAAGGACATAAAAACCTAACACAGTGGTTTTGAAATACAAGCCAATTGATCTTCATTTTTCATAAAAGATGTAAATATAATTTATAAAATTTGATGTCCACAAGCTGAATGAAGATCTGCAGAGGACAGTAATGAGCACCTTCAACATCGTACATCTAAATTAAATATGACATTAATGGAACCCACTTAATGCAGATCAGCTCTGCTCTGATGGCCATTTTAATTGGATTGCTGCTGCTGTGAATGGAAAAGCTGCTGATAGTGTTAGAAAAACTGGGCTTACAATACAGTACCACCTATGAAGATGTTGAATTTGAATTTGTATGTATAGTCAGTCAAATCCACTCATCACGTCCCTCTTTTAGAAGTGCAATTTGATTCAGTGCTTGGCCAAACACACAGTGGCTCATTGTCAGTCCTATGTTCTGATCACAAAAGTCTTTTTCCTGACTCAAACTTCATATCTGCCTGCTCGCTGTGGCTTCTGGTTACGTCACATAATTACTAATGTAATTTCACCCTAAGATGAGGCATTCTACTGTTGAATACCAGTATTACATGAGAACAGAGTTAAACACAAAATTTTAAAAAGATGACATTCATGCCCAAAGCAGAAATGACTGTAATAAGCTTTTTCTGATAAAATACTGTCCTATGTAGATTGTATTTCTTTCCTTTAAATTTTTTTATAATTATTTTTCAGTTTTACTGAGATAAATTGATGTATAATATTGTAATAGTTTAAGGTATATACATATTGTGAAATGATTGAAACAGTAAAGTTAATTAACAGATCCATTATCTCACATCATTACTTTTTTTTTCTTTTCTTTTGGTGAGAAAAGTTAAGATTGACTCCCTTAGCAACTTTCAAGTATATGATACAGGATTGTTAACTTTAGTCCCCATGCTGCATATAGATCCCCAGAACTCATTCATCTTATAGCAGGGGGTTGTACCTTTGAACAATATCTCCCTATTTTCTACCCTCCCTCCAGCCCTTGGCTAGCACTATCTACTCCCTATTCCTATAAGTTTGGATATTTTAGATTCCATATAGCATAAAGCTCTCAAGGTCCATTCATTTCCATAAATAGTAGGATTTCCTTCTTTTATGCCTGAATAATACTCCATTGTACATATATATATATACCATATCTTCTTTATCCATTCACCCACTGATGGACTTTTAGGTTGCTTTCATGTCTTGGCTATTATGAATAACACTGCAATGAACATGGAAGTATGGTTATCTCTTCAAGAAAGTGATTTTATTTCCTTTATATATAGCCAGAAATAGGACAGTTAGATCATATGGTAATTCTAAGTTTAATTTTAGAGCATGAGGAAACTTCACACTGTTTTCCATAGTGGTTATACCAATTTACATTCTTATTAACAGCGCAAAAGAATTTTATTTTCTCCATATCCTTGCCAATATTTGTTGTCTTTTTCTGTTGATGGCCATTCTAACAATGTGGGGAAGTACTGCAGTTTGGATTGGATTTCCCTGGTGATTGCTGTTTTTTACACATTTTTTCATATATCCGTTGGCCATTTGTATGTCTTCTTGGAAAAAGCTGGTTCGTGTCCTCTGCTCACTTTCTAATTGGGTTTGCAGGATTTTGCTACTGAGTGATATGAGTTCATTATATATTGCAGATAGTAGCCCCTTATCAGATCTACAGCTTTCAAATCTTTTCTCTAATTCTTTGGTTGCATCTTCATTGTATTCACTATTTCTTTTGCTGCGTAGGTTTTTATATTGATGTTGTTCTACTTATTTATTTCTGCTTTGTTGTTTATTATATCCAAAAATTCATTGCAAAGACCAATGACAAGTAGCTTTCCCTTTGTTTTCTTCCAAGAGTTTTATAGTTTTCAGGTCTTACACTTGTCTTTAATCCATTTTGAGATAAATTTTGTGAGTAGTATAAGATAAGGGTTCAACTTTATTTTTTGCATATCTGGTTTTCCCTATTGAGTATTCTTAGGCCTCTTTCTCAAAAATTAGTTGACCATTTATCTGAGACTTTATTTCAGAGTTCTCTATTCTATTCTGTTGGTCTATGTGTCTGCATTTAAGAACCCACTTGCCAATTCAGGAGATGAAAAGACACAGGTTTGATCCCTTGGTCAGGAAAATATCCTGGAGAAGGAAATGGCAATCTACTGTGGTATTCTTGCCTGGAGTGTCCCATGGACAGAGGAGCCTGGCAAGCTACAGTCCATAGAGTCACAAAGAGTTGGACACAACTGAAGTGATTTAGCATGCAGCACGTATGCTGTTTTGACTATTACAGCTTTGTATAAGAAAATCAGAAAATTGATGCTTAAACTTTATTCTCACTCAAGATTGCTTTGGCTATTTGGGATTATTTGTGGTCTATCAGATATCATGTGGTCTATCATGTGGTCCATGAAATTTAAAGACGCTTGCTCCTTAGAAGCAAAGTTATAACCAACCTAGACAGCATAATAAAAAGCAGAGACATTATTTGTCAACAAAGGTCTGTCTAGTCAAGGTTATGGTTTTTCCAGTGGTCATGTATGGATGTGAGAGTTGAACTATACAAAAAGCTGAGCACCAAAGACTTGATGCTTACGAACTGTGTTGGAAAAGACTCTTGAGAGTCCCTTGGACTGCAAGGAGATCCAACCAGTCCATCCTAAAGGAGATCAGTCTTGGGTGTTCTTTGAAAGGAGTGAAGTTGAAGTTGAAACTCCAACACTTTGGCCACCTGATGAGAAGAGCTGACTCATTTGAAAAGACCCTGATGCTGGGAAAGATTGAGGGCAGAAGGAGAAGGGGATGACAGAGGATGAGATGGTTGGATGGCATCACCAGCTCGATGGGCATGGGTTTGGGTGGACTCTGGGTGTTGGTGATGGACAGGGACACCTGGCGTGCTGCGGTTCATGGGGTCACAAAGAGTCAGACACGACTGAGTGGCTGAACTGAACTGAACTGTGGTCTATATTCATTTTAGAATTACTTGCTCTATGAAAAATGTCTTTGGAATTTTGAAGAACTTCTTTTCAGGATTTTTTGTAAGGCATCTCTTGTGGTAATAAATTGCCCTGGCTTATGCTTCTTGTTGTTGTTTAGTTTCTAAGTCATGTCTGATTCTTTTGGGACCCCATGGACTGTAGCCAGCCAGACTCCTTTTTCCATGGGATTTCCCAGGCAAGGACACTGGAGGGAGTTGCCATTTCCTTCTCCAAGGATTGAACCTGCATCTTCTGCATTGACAGGCAGATTCTTTACTGCTGAACCATCAGGGAAGTCACAGCTTTTGTTTGTCTCTCCTTCACTTCTGAAGGGCAGTTTTTCTATTATACTCTTCTGGTTTGGCAGTTTTTCTTTCAATACTTTGAATATGTCATTCAAAATATGTCATATGAATGACATATTTCTGCAGAGAAATACACGGATAGCCTGATGGAGTTCCCGTGTATAGAATGAGTCATTTTTTCTCTTGTTGCTCTCAAGATTTTTTGCTTATCTCTTGCTTTTAACATTATAGTGTGCCTTGGAATGATCTCCTTTGGGTTGATCTTGCTTGGAGTTTGATCTTCCTGTACCTGGATATCTGTAATCTCTTCCAAGATTTGGGAAGTTTTCAGCTATTATTATTTTAAATAAACTTCTGCCCCTTTCTTTCTCTCTTCTCCATCTGGGATTTCTATTACTCAATATTTTTTTTTTCATTTGATGGTGTCTCATTTACATTTTCTCCACTCATTTTCATTATTTTTCTTCCTATTCCTCTAACTTGCTAATTTCAAATGCCCTGTCTTTGATTTTGCTGATTCTTTTTTCCTACATGATTCAGTCTGTTGTTAAACTCTCTATTGAATTTTTGGTTGTGTCACTATATTGTTCAACTCCTGGGTTTACTTTGGTTCTTTATCATCACTTCTATTTCTTTATTAAACTTATCATTTTGTTCATGAGCTGTTTTCCTGATTTTGTTTAGTTGACTCTTCAAGTTCTCTTGCAGTTCATTTAGTTTCTTTAAGATGATTATTTTGAATTCTGTGTTAGATGAATTTTAGATTTCCACTTTCGAGGGATCGTTTACTAGTGCTTTATGAATATTCACTGGTGGTGTCGTATTTGCTTGATTTCTTGCAATTTATGTAACCTTGATTTGGGTCTATACATTTGAAGGAGAAAGCTTCTACTTCAAGTTTAACAGACTAGACTAGTGCCCTAGTGGTCTAGTGGCTAGGATTCAGTGTTTCACTGCCGCAGCCTGGGTTCAGTTCCTGGTCAGGGAAGGTGTGTTTTGCGGACTAGTGGTAAATATCCCGCCTGCCTGTGTAGGAAACATAAGAGATGCCGGTTTGATCCCTGAGTCTGGAAGATCCCCTGGAGGAGGGCATGGTGGCAACCCACTCCAGTATTCTTGCCCGAAGAATCCCAAGGACAGAGGAGCTTGGTGGGCTATAATCCATGGGATCGCAAAGAGTCAGACACGACTGAAGTGACTTAGCACGCATGCACACATGACTTGTTTGAGCAGGCAAAGAATTTTTCTTGAGGTTGCCCCTGAAATCACAGTCATGTTTGGTCAGAGCCGGTTATGAGGCTGTTGCAGGATATATATATGTATGATTAGCAGTTGATGAGCATGTTACGAGGGAGTTGGATGCGCATGGATCCTGTCTGGTGCCTGGTAGATGGGATGGCCTCCAGGACCTTGTTCAGTGGGGTAGCACTGGGACATGGATCTACTTCAGGGTCCACAGTTGGGTTCTCAGATAGTGGGCCTATTACCAAGTGGGTGGCCTAAGTGACTCCCACCATGTTCCTGGGAAGGGTTGCTGTCTGGATGGGCACCTGTGTGGGCAGGAATAACTCTGGACCACAGCTGAGCATGCCTGAATCTAAGCCCCAGGGACACTGTAGGTTCCACAGCTAAGACTGATGTCTGTAAACATGGCTTTAGAGGCATAGATGGGTGTGTCTCCCACCAGGTTCCTGGATGAGCTGGCCTGGTCCCTTACCATGGCTGGAACCACGTATAGGGCTCTTTTAGCCCTTCCTGGGTTGCAGACATGAGTTTTTCTCTCATGTAGACTGTGCTTTCAAAATCAGTTTTGAACTCTCCTTTCTAAATCTTTAAAAATAAAGCACCAGAAATATGCAAAATTATTTCTTTAATTCTAAAGAATAAGAATCAGGACTGTTATTTTAATCTAGTTTACCTCCAAAAGAAGTTGTTGAATTTAATGTCAACTTATAAACTTGTGGCTCTACTCAAGTGGGAGAACTACTAGATTAGATTATATCCAGTCAGAAATAATTATTCTAGAGATTTTTGTAAAGCTATTTTCTAGTATACCTCCACTTTTGTATTAAATTATTTTACTGTAAGATACATGAGTGGTTAAACCCAGTTCACAACTTTTCTTCAATCTAATTATTCTTTAGTGTTATTTGAAATTGACTATCCATGAACATTAAACTCTTGTTAAACAGTCTTGCTACTGCTACTGCTAACTCGCTGTAGTCGTGTCTGACTCTGTGCGACCCCATAGACGGCAGCCCACTAGGCTCCCCATCCCTGGGATTCTCCAGGCAAGAACACTGGAGTGGGTTGCCATTTCCTTCTCCATAAACACTCTTAGGAGTAATATTTAATAATGGAGAAACCTCTACACACACACACGCACACATATGAAACCACTGTATATTTAAATTCTGTTTATATTTCTTTAACATCATATTTCTTTAACACATGAAACCACTGTATATTTAAATTGTTTTTATTTCTTTAACATAAACTGCTATATATTTAAATTCTGTTTATATATCTTTAACATCATATTTCTTTAACACAAAAAAACACTATATATTTAAATTCTGTTTATATTCCTTTAACATCATTTATATTTCTTTAACATTATGAAAATATGCAAATGATTTTCTTTCTTCTTTTTCAGATTATTAATGCAGGCCTCTTTCCTGTTGAAATGACATTCGTAACCAGAAGCCAAAGGCTGTTGCTGCCAAAGGCTGCTGCTTTTGATACAACCAAAGGATGTTTTAAAACTTTGATTAATTCAAAAATGAACTAGTCACAGTTTTTCATCCTTTTCCGGAACAGGAAGGTAGCCATGGCAAGGTGAACATGAAAATTCCTAAGTGACCTGGGCTAATACACCAGAAGCCTCAAATAACCCTTTTCTTTTCATATACAAGACTTAATACAATGCTAGATCATTGATTCTAATGGAGATGCTTCAGAATAAGGGTGTCACTATTGAAATTGGATCTTTCATTGTCATTTAATTTCTACTCTTAAAAAGACAACCATTACATGTGAAAATAATAATAGCAATACTGTCTGATAATGTCCTATCAGGGCTTCCCCACAAGCTCAGCTGGTAAAGAATCCACCTGCAATGCAGGATACCCTGTTTCTATTCCTGGGTCAGGAAGATTCTCTGGAGAAGGGATAGGCTACCCACTCCAATGTCCTATCAAATGCATACACATAATTGAGAAGTGCTGGTTATCTGACTGGAACTTCCTTCCCTGGATCTTAGTTCCCTGACCAGGTATTGTACCTGTGCTCCCTACAATAGAAACACAGAGTCTTAACCACTGGATGACCAGAGAAGTTCCTGAAATTCCTTCTTCTAATGGTAGCTACCAAAATGTCAAATGGGGCTTCCCAGGTGGTGCAGTGGTAAAGAATCCACCTTCCATTGCAAGAGATGCAAGAGATGCTGTTTTGATCCCTGGATCAGGAAGATCCCATGGAGGAGAAAATGACACACTCCAGTACTCTTGCCTAGAAAATTCCATGGACAAAGGAGCTTGGCAGGCTACACAGTCTATGAGGTTGCAAAGTGACTAAGCATGCACACACACAAAATGTCAGATAAGATGGAATAGCTGGACAGGTGGTGTGAATACAGCATCAGCAATGATCTATTTCATGGGAAATAGATGGGAAAACAGTGGAAACAGTGTCAGAATTTATTTTGGGGGGCTCCAAAAGTCATTGCAGATGGTGATTGCAGCCATGAAATTAAAAGATGCTTACGCCTTGGAAGAAAAGTTATAACCAACCTAGATAGCATATTCAAAAGCAGAGACATTACTTTGCTGACTAAGGTCCGTCTAGTCAAGGCTATGGCTTTTCCTGTGGTCATGTATGGATGAGAGAGTTGGACTGTGAAGAAGGCTGAGCGCCGAAGAATTGATGCTTTTGAACTGTGATGTTGGAGAAGACTCTTGAGAGTCCCTTGGACTGTAAGGATATCCAACCAGTCCATTCTGAAGGAGATCAGCCCTGGGATTTCTTTGGAAGGAATGATGCTAAAGCTGAAACTCCAGTACTTTGGCCACCTCATGGGAAGAGTTGACTCACTGGAAAAGACTCTGATGCTGGGAGGGATTGGGGTCAGGAGGAGAAGGGGATGACAGAGGATGAGATGGCTGGATGGCATCACTAACTTGATGAATGTGAGTTTGGGTGAACTCCGGGAGTTGGTGATGGACAGGGAGGCCCGGTGTGCTGCAATTCATGGGGTCACAAAGAGCTGGACACGACTGAGTGACTGAACTGAACTGAATTGAATGATACTGCATTAGAGACAGTGGATTTTCTACGGAAATCGAGTATCTCAGAAACAGGAGGAATAACAGATATCTTAGGCCAGTATTGATTTAGGGAAAAAATGTTTACCAGGGATAAATGATATTCAGTTCAGTTCAGTTCAGTCACTCAGTCGTGTCCGACTCTTTGTGACCCCATGAATTGCAGCACGCCAGGTCTCCCTGTCCATCACCAACTCCTGGTTCACTCAAACTCACATACATCGAGTCGGTGATGCCATCCAACCATCTCATCCTCTGTCATCCCCTTCTCCTCCTGCCCTCAATCCTTCCCAGCATCAGAGTCTTTTCCAGTGAGTCAACTCTTCCCATGAGGTGGCCAAAGTACTGGAGTTTCAGCTTTAGCATCATTCTTTCCAAAGAAATCCCAGGGCTGATCTCCTTCAGGATGGACTGGTTGGATCTCCTTGCAGTCCTGTTTCCCAAAGTGAAAATCTCTCACCAACAGCACTAACCTCTCTTGGGAGATTATCAGACATGCAAATTCTTGGGCCACATTCGAGACTTAGTGAATCTGAAACTTTACGGTATAGATGTGTTTTAATAGGTCCTTTATATGATTCTACTGGACCCTCAGCTTGAAAACTACTGGTCTAGAAGAAGTAATGATTTTTCCAAAGAAAGAAACGGGGACTTGATTAGAAGCTCAGTTGGGAAGGAGCTGGCTGAATGTTGGGAAAGCAGAGTCATGCCCAGTGGCAATGCCAAGTGTGCTGATTCTGACAACAAAATTTATGGCTGAACCCAGGGTTCTATTTTATTAGCCATTGTCTGGAACAGTTCAGTTTCCCAGACCTGAAAAACAAAAACTGCTATACAGATGATAAGGGCTTCCCAGGTGATATTAGTGGTAAAGAATCCGCCTGCCAATACAGGAAACTAAGAGACACGAGTTTGATCCTTGGGTTGGGAAGATCTCCTGGAGGAAGCCGTGGCAACTTGCTCCAGTATTCTTGCCTAGAGAATCCAATGGACAGAGGAGCCTGGCGGGTTCTTATCCGAAGGGTCACAAAGAGTTGGAAACCACTGAAGCAACACAGCAGGCACGCACACATACAGATAAAGAAATTTGAGATTTATTTCCAATGAAACTGTTCACAAATCTGGCCAAGGTACATTGAGACAACTGACATGCACTAAAATTATTTAAAACATTTGCCCTAATTTGGGCAATCTCAGGCATTTACACTAAATTAAGCAAAGTACCTGTCTTAGGAAAAATATGATCTGTGAGCAGGCAACTAAGAGACTCCTGTCAGAGATTATATAACCCTGGAAGTGTCTCTAAAATCAGCCACATAATTAGGAATGTTTTATAGGCTTATCATATCACATTGACATAATGAGAGCAAATTAAAAAATGGCTACAGCATAAATGCATACATACTGCAAGTTCTGCACACCTATGCAAAATACGAGAAAATTACTAGCTTTCTTATAACTAATGATTATCACAATTTAAAATTGTGAAAGTATTGCATGAATTAAACTAAAATGCCATTTAGCAGATTTTTCCAAGTTATGTGTCTAAAAATTATTTGACTTTACTAGCATTGCATAAATTTTATAGTTTAAATAGGAAAGATGTTTTAGTTATGTTTGTTATGAAAATGTGAACTTTTATTCATGTCAGGCATGGATTATTACTATTAAAATTATTCTAAAAAGTTGCCATCAAGTCAAGACTTTATAAATGAACACAGAAAACTGTCAGTTTGACTGAAGCTTGTAGGTGATTTTTTCAACATCATCTGGGTAGGTCGAATATTTATATACCTAAGTAACTCAGAAATTGTATGTAACTGATTTAAAGGGCAGTGACATTAAGATAGCTATGTATTTAATATTCCCTTTGGAAAGTTAAGCCCTTTTTCATGATTAACTTACCTCCTGGAGCTCATGCTTTTTGAGACATAGTCCCTTACTTATCCTATTATCTCAACTCTGAGACCCTGCCTGATAGGAGCCCTACTATCTATCTGTCCCTTGAAATAAATCTCTGCTTTCTGTGCCTACCATTCATCAATGGGGTTATTTTGCCATTATATAAAAAGCGCTACATTTTGTGTTGGAAATTTTCTATTGTTCATCCTCAATTGATTCTCTACTCTTCTCCAGTCTGCTCTGTACTCCAAGAAGCTGATCAGTATAAACTGCATTATCCCAGCTGACTGCCTTACTCTCTGGCAATGGTTTGCGTTCAGCCAGTGTGGAGCACGGGCAGGAGAGAAAAATGTACTGGGAGGATGAATCCTGAGAAATGCCTCCCTATGGTCCCTCCCTGATAGGCTGAGACCACTTGGCTGTGTTTTCGACCAAAGGCCACAGTTGCTGGAAGGCCTTTTCCTGCAGTCATTCTTAGTGAGTTCCATTACCTCTTCCTTGTCTTCCTCTCATTTCTCTTAACCCTGTTAAACTGTCCTCAGTTACCCATGTAAGTGGGCCAACTCTTTCCTTCAGAGAAGGAAACCTTGACTGTTGCAATTTTGTTCACAAATATTTGCTGGGTATGTAATAACCAAGGAAATAAAACAGTACCAGAACCACCCCATTTCTTTCTTCTATCCTTTCACTGGTTTTCAGAAAGTCAGAGGCATTTGTATCTTAGTGACATGTCTAATTCTAGTCTTAGAAAGGCGAAACAAGCACCAGAGTAGAAGTATTAAAATCTTTAAACTTGATAGGATAAATAAACTGATGTAAGCCATGATGCCTTATGTCTATAGAACACTTTATGGCTTATTAGATGCTCTCACATACATAATCTCACTTTAAAAAAACTATGTCTGGGGAATGATGTTAAAAGAAAGGCAAAAACTGACTTCATAACTTTGCAGCTTGGGTGCAACATTTTATGTTTTTAGAGAACATCTTGTTCTATATCTATGTATGTAGCCATTTCAATGCACATAAAGCTCATGCATATGAAAGTCCCTTAGTAAGCATTCAATAAATGATGGTTCCTTTCTCTAATCCCATATGCAGTATCTAATTTTGCTGTAGTGTTGAACGTTATCTAAATAACTGCCTGGATTTTAAGAATTCAAACAAATATTCTATGCTGAAGCTTGCAATGCAGTTGGGAGGTAAGTTATATACTATTATTTTTCTACTTATTATTTAAATCAACTCAGAACTTAGTGGCTTAAAAACAAAAGTGTTTGTTAACTTTACCAATTTCTGTGAGTCACTAGTTTGAGTCAAAGTCTTGTTGAATCAAATGCAAGTTTATTCACGGGAGTGAAAAAATGAGAGTGGCTGAATCATATACCTATCATGTCAACTGATTCTGAAGATAAAACTAAGTTCATTTTTCTGTTTTACTGAATTCCGATAACGTTTAGCATTATTCCTGAATACTGATCTTGATTTTGGCCCCTTGTTTAGATTATTTTAGCATATAGGGGATTGTGTCTGATTTCTATTTTGCCTTTCTCATGGAACCCAGAACTGTGTTTAACACATAATCAGAACTCAGAATAGATTTACTGAAGAAGTCAATAAGTTGACTGAGGCTTGTTCATTTCCCATCCACTCCATTGCCTTATCAATAGGGAGAAAGGTATAACTTCCATCAGAACTGTCATGTTAAATAAATGAGCATCCAGTTGTACTTGTCATGGTTATAGGATGCAGGGAAATGTGTTTTCACAATAGGCTTGAGAGTTACCTGTGACTGTTGCTAAGGAAACAGAAGGAAGGAAGGCAAGCAGGGTCCTCTGCTGCTTGGCTCCCCTGGGGTGGCTTCTTGAACCCTAACGTTACTCTATCAGTTGCTTCCAGCTTGGCAGACAATAGGCTTCTTTGGTAACTTAAATATGGTAACAAATACCAAGGTTTGCTCTTTATGTCTTATCAATTTTCTATCATACTAAGATAGGTGAAATCCACAGTGACTGTACCAAGGGAATAGCGTAAGAACAATGCAGTGCATGGGGGATAAATAATTCATTTTGAAGGTCACTATACTGGATCAGTTGCAAGGAAATGATGTCACTAAATACAGAGAATTTCTGGAGGGGAACTTGGAAATAAAGGAGAAAACTTTGTGTAAAGACTTAGCCACTGGCTATATTTCAGAGCATGATTTCTGACCAAGAGCAGGCCAAATTATTTTCAGAAGTATTCATGAGGGCCAATAAAGGTTTATGACAACTTTATATAATGAAGACCTAAAATTTTATTATACAGTTTGAAATCACCACCATGCCCTGTAAAGTTAAATCTAGTACTTGAAGAAAGGCAGGAACAAAATCTTAGGAATTTTGCTCATAGAATCTTAACTGTAAACAGATTAGGAAGATCCTGCAAACACTCTGGAAATATGCTCTTACTATGATCTAGGAACTCCACATGCACATGAGATGAAATTTAGCAAATTCTGATGCTGAAGTTTGGTGTTCTGTTAAGAAAAATATGTGTCTGTGTGTGTATACACACACACACACACACACACACACACACACAATGGAATTTTATTTAGCCATGAGGAAAGAGGATAGCCTACTGCCATTTGTGGAACCTCATGGGGTCGCACGGAGTCTGACACGACTGAAGCGACTTAATAGCAGCAGCAACAGCAGCAAGCACATTATGCTAAATGAGATAAGTCAGAGAAAGGCAAGTACTGTGTGATATCACTCAAGTGTGGAATCTAAAAAATTAAACTTACAGAAGCAAAGAGTAATATGTTGGATACAAGGGGATGTGGGACATGGGAATAAGATTGATGTTTCTCAAAAAACTAGAAAATAAACTGTAAACATTTAAAGCACAGTATAATGAATACAGAAAACAATATTGTACTATAATCATCAAACTTCGTGGTCAGTGGTTTAGTCACTAAGTCATGTCCAACTCTTTCGACCTCATGGACTGTAGCCTGCCAGTCTCCTCTGTCCATGGGATTCTCCAGGCAAGAATACTGGAGTGGGTTGCCATTTTCCTTCTTCTACTTGCTAAGAGACTAAAACTTAACTAGCTCATTCACTAAAAAGAAGGAATAATTATGTAATATGACAAACATGCTAAATATTGCTGCAATGATAATATATACATATATCAAATTAGCATGTCATATACCTTAAGTTTACAAAATGCTGTATGTCAGATATATTAAATTTTTTAAAAATTGAATTTTGAAATTGAATTTTTTAAATTTCAGTTTTTAAAAGTGAATTTTGTCTCCTTATATACAGACAAAAGATTGCTCCTTCACCTTTTACCCATTGGCCATAGTTAAAAGCATTAGGGCCATGAAAAAGCAAGTTTTTTTTTTAGATGAAAGGCTTCTTACTACTAGGCTGACTCACTTATTTTCTTCTCCTGGGTCTATGATGGGAAAAGGGAGGGGTGGTGGGTTCTTAGGCAGCCCCCTCTCCATTTCCCTTCCTTATACTTCTCCTCCCTCACCTTCCTCTAGATAGCCACTCCTTTCTCCTTAGAAACAGATTGAGTAGGAGAGAGGACTGGTGAAGCCAGGAAAGGTTTAGTTGATGGGTAAGACCACGATATGGCACTGATGCTGTTCGGGCTGGATGCATCTAGAGTCCTATTACTCCTCTAGGTGAGCCTCTTAGGCAGGATCAAAATAACTCCAGCTCTCCCCACATTTCTACCTTGAGCATAAGTATAGCCACTCCCACTGCAGCCCATTCTGCTCTGCTTTGCTGGGCAGCTGGCCAGCCACCATCCTGCCTTTCGGTTGTTTTGGGTGTGAGTCTGGTACCAGTCTCTGAAGTTCACCAACTCTGGATTTCCAAGTCAAGCTTTCCAAGTGGCTTTCTTGAAGCTCATCTGTCTCTGCTTGACGTGGAGAGAAAGCACAAGTACATTCCTCCCCTGACTCCTTGTAGCGATGAGGGAAAGGGGGGTTGGGGAGCACAAAGACTGTCACAACACTGGAGTAGCTACTTCTGAAGGAGTTATTCTCCAAAACCGGGCCCATGTCTTTGTAACACCAACCCTTTATCTACCACTAGATTTGTTGACTTGTCTTTTATTCCCCTCATAATTCCTGCACAAGGGATCTATCATCATACTTTGAAATATGAAAGGAGTGTTTAGCACCTCAGTGTTGCCCTCCTTCTTTGGGGCTTCAAACAAAACTGAGGCAAAGAGTCCTGCTTTAACATCCTGATACACAAATATCACACTTCACTCTCTCGTCTACTCTGTCTTTTGATTTTCAAGTTCAATTTGGATGTCAAATTCCTCTACACAGTACTTTCCTCCTCAAGCCCTTGTCCATCCTATGATTTCCCCTCGCTGGATTTCCTACCATTGAAAATACCCTACCCTTTCCTCAGTCTACTAATCGTCCCTGTCTCTGTTTTTTCAGCGTATTGTTTTCTCTTTCACTGTAGAAAGTTCATGGTGGCTTTCTTCAGGTCTGAAAGATTATTTTTTAAGCCACTTTTCAAAGGTCTCATTTTGTTCACTTTTTTTTTTTTTTTCCTGTGTCCTGCTTAGTTTCCTGTTTCCTAGTTACTCTGCTCATTCACTGCACTGGGACTATGTCCTTAGTCAAAACTGGGCCTTGCTCTGACTGCACTGCTACTTCAGCCATAATCAACAAGTATTCGCTAAATACTTACAGTGTACTTACTTAATGCTTTTCTGACAGTACGCAAGATCAGGGAACTTTCAGGTCTACCCTTAAGGAGTTTCACTTTCATTAGTCAGGACAAAATATATCAAAAAAAAAAAATAGAGATTACTCATTGTGTTAAAATATCTGATCTGAAAATGTGCACTTTTTCATTTGGACCATAAAATTTTGGACTAAAAAGTTTTCAAATTCTAAAATCTCTTCTGATACGTGAAGTCTTCCCACATCATTCATGGACAGACTACCTATTTTACACTGTTTTTTTTTTTTTTTTTTTTAGCGCCACAGCTTGTGACATCCTAGCTCTATGATGAAGGATCAAATCCATGCCCCTCGCTCTCATTGGAAGCATGGACTGTCATGGAAATCCCCTTTTCTTGAATTTTATTTTTTTTTAGTTTGACATTTTTTAACATGTTAGATCCACAGATGTACCTGCCTTAGCTTTCTACCACTAACATAAATTTTCCCTAAATTGTTCATGAAATACATTTTAAATTTAGATTTTTGCACATTAATGAAGGTTCCCAAATGGTGCTAGTGGTTAAGAATCTGCCTGCTATTCCAGAGACACAAAAGACATGGTTTTAATCCCTGTATCAGGAAGATCCCCTGGAGGAGAAAATGGCAACCCACTCCAGTATTCTTGCCTAGGAAATCCCATGGACAGAAGAGTCTGGCAGGCTACAGCCCATGGGGTCACAAAGAGTCAGACACTACTTAGCAACTCAGCACACACACATTAATGACATCACTTTACTTTCAATTATATCCATGCCTGATATTTAGCATCTAAGTTATTGGATAAAGAATCAGATTCTTTTTCTCTTTTTTCATTCTTTTCCATCAGGCAAATGTATTAGATGTTCTGAGCTTTATGAAGATGATAATAATGTTAATGACAATAATAATGACACACACTTTCCAAAGTGCTGTCATGTACATTATCTTATCTCATTCTAAAAATGCACTGAGATGATTATAACTACTCTGTTCATGACTGAACCTCTCACAGCTCATAATAGCTCCTCTGCCTCCCACCAGCTCTGCCACAGACACTCTGCAGAGAACTACAGCCCAGGGTTCTGTTGCTCAGGAAAATCCTCAGGCTCCAAACCCAATTGTTCACACTTCTCTGACTCAAACTGCAAACCTGTTGATTTGGTTCCCTTTCTTGCCCTTCAACTTTTTTTTCAGACCTGACTAGAAAGGCCCTTCTAGTCAAGGCTATGATTTTTCCAGTAGTCATGTATGGATGTGAGAGTTGGACTGTGAAGAAAGCTGAGCACCTAAGAATTGATGCTTTTGAACTGTGGTGTTGGAGAAGACTCTTGAGAGTCCCTTGGACTGCAAGGAGATCCAACCAGTCCATCCTAAAGGAAATCAGTCCTGGGTGTTCTTTGGAAGGACTGATGCTAAAGCTGAAACTCCAGTACTTTGGCCACCTGATGTGAAGAGCTGACTCATTGGAAAAGACTCTGATGCTGGGAGGGATTGGGGGCAGGAGGAGAAAGGGACGACAAAGGATGAGATGGCTGGATGGCATCATCAACTTGATGGACATGAGTTTGGGTGAACTCTGGGAGTTGGTGATGGACAGAGAGGCCTGGTATGCTGTGATTCATGGGGTCTCGAAGAGTCAGACATGACTGAGCGACTGACCTGAGCTGAGTTGACTTGCTTCTCAGGCTTGCCTTACTCCAGAACACGCATTTTGGTTTCACCTTGCTCTGTCCCCTCTAGTCGGTGTTGTCATGACCCACTCTCAGCTGCAGAACTTGGTATCACATTCAGGGAGGAAGCTCATCAGTCATTGCCAACAGAAGGAGTAATCTAAAACTCCCAGTTTAGAGACCCCTCAGGAGTTACTATTTTCTCCCCATGTGGAAACATGATTCTAGGACACAATATCCTCCATGAACACAGCCCACCATTCTGAAGACCTATGGTCATTGTTGTCGTTAATGTAGATTTATTATTAGCACAAAATGAAGTCAATTTTCCAACACATGTGATGATATTAATGTGCGATCCTTGGAACTATGTTAGATGACTTCCAATTCTACAATTTGGCATTTTTTCAATGCTTTTTCTTATGAAACTCTACCACTACTAGCCCAGCTTTTGTTTCATAAAGGATTATATAAACAGCCCACATTGAGCCACAGTAGTGCTAATGACTTGAAGGAATTAAAAACCTAGCAGATAAATACAGGGATGGTAGGAAGCCTGAAGGATGGGAATTATGGGAGATGAGTCAGTCGGGCATTGCCTCTACAAGAAGAGTTTGCACATGACATGCCTTTAGCCTCAGCTACTCAGTTCAGTTCAGTTCAGTTCAGTTCAGTTTCTCAGTCGTGTCCGACTCTGCGACCCCATGTATCGCAGCATACCAGGCCTCCCTGTTCATCACCATCTCCCGGAGTTTACTCAAACTCATGTCCATTGAGTCGGTGATGCCATCCAGCCATCTCATCCTCTGTCGTCCCCTTCTCCTCCTGCCCCCAATCCCTCCCAGCATCAGAGTCTTTTCCAATGAGTCAACTCTTCGCATGAGGTGGCCAATGTATTGGAGTTTCAGCTTCAGCATCAGTCCTTCCAATGAACACCCAGGACTGATCTCCTTTAGAATGGACTGGTTGGATCTTCTTGCAGTCCAAGGGACTCTCAAGAGTCTTCTCCAACACCACAGTTTAAAAGCATCAATTCTTTGGCACTCAGCTTTCTTCATAGTCCAACTCACACATCCATACATGACCACTGGAAAAACTATAGCCTTGACTGGATGGACCTTTGTTGGCAAAGTAATGTCTCTGCTTTTGAATATGCTATCTAGGTTGGTCATAACTTTCCTTCCAAGGAGTAAGCCTCTTTTAATTTCATGGCTGCAATCACCATCCGCAGTGATTTTGGAGCCCCAAAAAATAAAGTTTGACACTGTTTCTGCTGTTTCCACATCTATTTCCCATGAAGTGATGGGACCAGATGCCATGATCTTAGTTTTCTGAATGTTGAGTTTTAAGCCAACTTTTTCACTCTCCTCTTCCACTTTGCTCGAGACTCTTTAGTTCTTTGCTTTCTGCCATAAGAGTGGTGTCATCTGCATATCTGAGGTTATTGATATTTCTCCCGGCAATCTTGATTTCAGCTTGTGTTTCTTCCAGCCCAGCATTTCTCATGATGTACTCTGCATAGCGGTTAAATAAGCAGGGTGACAATATACAGCCTTGACATACTCCTTTTCCTATTTGGAACCAGTCTGTTGTTCCATGTCCAGTTCTAACTGTTGCTTCCTGACTTGCATATAGGTTTCTCAAGAGGCAGGTCAGGTGGTCTGGTATTCCCATCTCTTTCAGAATTGTCCACAGTTGATTGTGATCCACACAATCAAAGGCTTTGGAATAGTCAATAAAGCAGAAATAGATGTTTTTCTAGAACTCTCTTGCTTTTTTTTTTTTTTTATCAAGATGGGCTTGATAAAGAACAGAAATGGCATGGACCTAACAGAAGCAGAAGATATTAAGAAGAGGTGGCAAGAATACACAGAAGAACTGTACAAAAGAGATCTTCATAACCCAGATAATCACAATGATGTGATCACTCAACTAGAGCCAGGCATCCTGGAATGTGAAGTCAAGGGGGCCTTAGAAAGCATCACTACGAACAAAGCTAGTGGAAGTGATGGAATTTAGTTGAGCTATTTCAAATCCTGGAAGATGATGCTGTGAAAGTGCTGCACTCAGTATGACAGCAAATTTGGAAAACTCAGCAGTGGCCACAGGACTGGAGAAGGTCAATTTTCATTCCAATCCCCAAAAAAGGCAATGCCAAAGAACGCTCAAACTACCACACAATTGCACTCATCTCACACGCTAGTAAAGTAATGCTCAAAATTCTCCAAGCCAGGCTTCAGCAATGCGTGAAGTGTGAACTTCCAGATGTTCAAGCTGGTTTTAGAAAAGGCAGAGGAACCAGAGATCACATTTCCAACATCCACTGAATCATTGAAAAAGAGCCTTTAGCCTAGACAAAGGTATTCCTATTTTCAAGTAAGTTATCCCATATTTCCTCATTCAAGATGATTTGGAATGCTTTTATACACAAGCATAGAGCATTACAGGATGTGCTTTTATTCTCGTTAGTAAAATATAGGTGATTTGTTAAAAAAAAAAAATAGGCAAACCAGCAATGCTATGAAGCTGATTTATGCTAAGGGGTTGTAGGAAACATAAATTGATTTATTCATTCTTTTTCTTACCATTATTCTATTTCCAGAGTAAGTGCATTTTGTGAAAAGAATGGTAAAAGGAAAACAAAAACAAAAACAATATCTATAAAAATTGTTCCTGCAGGATGTTTGGAGGATATAAAAATTCCCTCTGTTGAGGAACTGAACCTCTTCTTCTAATGTCTGAAATCTCTCTTAGCCAAGCAGGCTGCACAGCGCCTGAGGCAATGCTAAGTCCAGGTTGGCATTGCCGACAAAGCTTAGGGAGCCTGTGAGAGTGGCTGTGCAGCCAAGAGTTTAGATAAGATTTCCCAGAGGTCTTAGTTGCTCTTCACTTATTTCAATTTGCCTTTCCCTTTAGCTGGCTCCTACTTAGCGTTTCAAGCTCATGTTACCATCCTGGTTTTCAATAGCAGCAAATCCTGAGGTAGTCTATAAAATGGTACCGCTATGATTCACATGGAAAGACACACTTTTGCATCTCCTGCCATAGAATATGTTTCTAAAATTGGCAATCTCACAAATGCTTTGACCCTTCATCATTCCAGGCAGTTGGTCTGTCACTTTTCTTTCATTTTATAGCTTTTAAAAAATGGAGTCCTGAGTTAGGCTCTGAGGCTAAACTTCTCTACAGTAAGCGTGTTTTTTCATAGCATGGTACATTCATAAATGCCAGAAAAAGAATAACCCTCCCAGAAAAGAACTGTAAGATGGATGTGCTAGATGAGGCTCCAATATAATTTGACTCTAAGTGCAACTCAAGGCAATAACTTATCCATTCTCACTCATTTTTGTATTCATAATTTTTTTTGATATTTCCTTTAATTTGAGGGAGTGATTTTTCGCTCAGTTTAGACTTTGCTCCTGTCCTATTAACTTTATGTCTATTTCACCTCAATCACACACGTGAATCAGACTCCATGTCTGAATCCTGAATGGTGAAAATCCTCCCCATGGTCACAACTCCTGTGGCTGCTCACGTCTACACCCAACATACCCAAAAAATGTTTCTTTGAAATGAGAGCTTTCAGTTGCTCAGCTGGTCCATGCCCCAGCCTCTTTCAATTCCTTCCACTTGGACTCCATCATCAAAATGTCAATTGCATTCCCACCACAGTCCCCAAGAACTCACTTCTCCTACTGGGTCCTTCACCACTCAATTCCACTTTCTACTCCCTTCACTCAGCCTCATGAGGGGAAGAAGAGCAGAACTAGGAGACAACAGTCTAATCGCCTGGTCTGGCCTTTGCACATTTCTGTCTTTCTTCTGGAACAGGCTTCTAGGTAACCTCTAGTCGGCTGCATGCTGGCTCCAACATTCCTATAATCTCTCCTTATGTAATACGGAAGAACAAGTCTGACTCCATGTTTGATCGAGATGTTTTACTTTACCCTTCGTGTTCTGTTGCTTTTGCTACAAGTTAGTCACTAAAGAGATGTTGTCTGTAGCTTAAGGTAGACATAATGACCCATCTCTGGGAATCCTGCCTTCCATGCCTGAGCATTGTTATAAAACACACTTGTTTAGTTCACAGGAAACATCTTGACCAGAACCACCTGTGGGTGGCTGTAAAAGAGAAGAAATGAACACATTCCCTCCAGATCATGTCCAGAATCAGGAAATATTTGCAATAATTTATCACCTCTTTTACTTTACCTCCTCACCTCCCCCTCTTTTTCTATAAAAGAAACTAGGATCCAAACTCAGTCAAGATGTTTCTTTGGGACACTAGGCCACCATCTTCTCCTTCTGCTGACTTTCCAAATAAAGTCCGTATTCCTTGCCTCAACAACTCATCTCTTGATTAATTTGGTGGGTCGTGCAGCAAGCAGCATGAGTTTGGACTCAGTAACGTTCAGTCAATGCTGTAAGTGAGAAAACAGAAAAGAGCTGGCATGAATTCCCACAAATTCTTCCTCTCCAACGCTAAATGTTTTCTGTTCAGTTTTTGTTCACTCTTATTTTATTCCTTTCCGTAAAGCTTCTTTCCAGGAATACCTCCTCCACTATGTGTCTTCTCCCATCTGTCAAGTGGAGGCTAAGGGGAAGAAGGATATAGGTAGGAGAATGGCGTGAGTTGGGAAGAGAATCTCTGCTCGTGACCACTGAACAGGCATCTAGAAGGATGCCAAGATTATCACTGAGAAAACAGGGATTGAAGACTCTGCTGGGATGAGACTTCTTTCAAGATGGGCACTGGGGTGGACAGCATTTGCTCTGGCAGCCCACCTCCAGTTCATCCTCACTTGAATATTAACACATTAATTTTTATTTAGGAAATCAACTCTTCTTCAGTTGTTCCTGAGGGCAAATGCCCAGAGCTGCTTTGAAGACTGGTTCTTACATTTTCTTTTCTGTTCCATGAGCTATCCTATGTACTTTAAAAAAAAAAAAATTCTTATTGAATTAAATTACCCAAAGTCAGTTTTTGTTCAGTTCAATTGCTCAGTCATGTCTGACTCTTTGCAACCCCATGGACTGCAGCACACCAGGCTTTCCTGTCCATCACCAACTCCAGGAGCTTACTCAAACTCATGTCCATTGAGTTGGTGATGCCATCTAACCATTTCATCCTCTCTCGCTCCTTTCTCTTCCTGCCTTCAATCTTTCCCAGCACCAGGGGCTTTTCCAAGGAGTTAGTTCTTTGCATCAGGTGACCAAACTATTGGAGTTTCAGCTTCAGCATCAGTCCTCCCAATGAATATTCAGTTTTTGTTGCTTGAAAATAAAGAAATCTAGATTTTATTGGACTTGAATAGGTGAAGGTAACATGGCATTGAAGAAGGACATTAGATTAGGAGTCAGAATACTTTGGCTCTAGTTCTATTTCTGCTCTGGACAGCTGGGATTTACTTGTTCTCATGAAGTTCTACTTACAGAATAAAGATTCCTGATGATGGGGACATATTCAGATCTCTTGGGTGGCTTTTTGAAAACTTACACACTTACTCTCCAGGCAAATTCTGTCATAAGTTTCGCCTTTCTTCTCACCCTTTCCATGCATCACCTTACAATTGAAAATTACAGTCCAGTGGGCCTTCATTCCTAACAGAAGGGTGTTACAGCACTCAGATATGTTAGATGGAAAGATATTCTACTGGACTAGCATATTTCTGAAGGTTCTTCTAGGGCTAATATCCTTTGAGCTGATGAGATACTTTTTAAAATATATAACTGTTTCAGACAGGTTATGAAAGAAAATTTAAAGTGAAAGCAGATGGAGAGCTATGAATAGAAACAGGAATCAAATCTCAAAAACTGGAGGAATAGTTTTGAAAGATTTTGATGTGAGTTGCCTTAAGTATTATACAACAAGAAAACTTGTGGCAAATATATTCATTGGGACTTGTGAGACTCCTCAGATTTTAATTCTCCAGAATAGGGGGTGTAAATTTTTTGGGGGGAAAAACATGTAATTTGAAAAATAATTTTATTTTTTTAACACACTATGTTTAGAAAATTTTATTGCATTAAATATTAAGACCATTCATGGGGTCATGTAAGAACTAGAATTCAGTGTTCAAAAGAATATGTTTCTGAGAAGCTCAACTAAATGCTACTAATCTAAAATAACTTTCTATCAAAACTTTCTGAATAATTTGTTATTCATTGATGAAATATATAACAAATGTCAATAATACAAAAAAGGGAAAATAGTCCATGTAAATCAAATAGACATTCCTGAGCTAAAATGAAACATGAATTAAACATTGAATAGTTAAGATGTTTAAAACTATTTAAATAAAAATTTTAAAATATTTTTTAATAAGAGTCATCATTTCTGCTCAGCATTACTGGCTTTTTTTTTGATGGAGAAAAGTTAAAATTACTAAAATCAAAACCATACTTTCTAACTGCCAATGAGCTTTGACATAATCAATTCCTAACTGTCCAAATAAATGTTTATAATGAATATACTCTATTTTAATTAAGTTATCAGTTATTTTTATAGTCTCTTTCTCTTTAACACACTCTCACACACTCTTATACCACCACCACCATAGGATTCAGGCCAACGATATTTAACATGGCTCTATTTTGATACTAAAAAGAGCATACTCTTTGATATGATATTCTCTGCCCCTAAAATTGCTTCAGATCATATGGAATAAACCCATACGCTTATTATGTTCTGCAATTTCTGCAAACTGTTTACCATATGTTCCTACTAGAACTTTTAAAGTTATGTTTCTTCCTTCTTGCATCAATAATTTTGAAGGCTCTTGCATGAATATAATTATGTACCTTATAACTTCATCCTCTTCATTGCTCTCTGTTTACCTTTTATATGTTCTTTTTATATAAACAGGTAAGAAACATTTGTTTGAAGAAATGAGGTGATTAAAATTTAAAAGCCTATCATGAATCTAACTAGTTCCTTACCTTGGCAGTGAACATCCACGTAGGACACTTCTAATTATTTTCACAATAATTACACTGGCAGAAGGACAATGGAGTATGAAATTTATGATATAATTATACCATTCAACTGTCTGCATCTTACCTAAGCACATCTACCTGAGAACAGATGCTCTGATACTCTGGCTTATTTCACAGTTGTAGGACTCAGTCTGTTTTGCAAGTTTCATTCACTGTTTCTTCAAGAGGAGGTAAAATCCAGTATGTAACATGCTGGAAATAGACAATGAAGGACCAAACCAGAGGCATGATACTTTGTGAGCACATCGTATTGGGTTGGCCAAAAAGTTCATTCAGGTTTTCCTGTACCATCTTATGAGAAAACACAAGCAGACTTTTTGGCCAACCTAATATCGTACACTTTTCCCCGTGAAACACTCAAATTTTGTGCCTTGCTACTTGCTTAACATTGAATAACACCCACTTTTTTGTGCGACTGCATAGTTTTTGGGACGTGATGAGGGAATTTTCTGTAATACCTCATGTTTAAGTATAGGTATAACTTCTTAAGCACTCCAGGAGAAATAAGCATTGCAGGGCAATTTAAATTTCTATGGAGGATTTTGGGGGAAATTACAGATGTTTATGTAAAAACTCAACTATAACCATTAAACATAATTTGTAAAACCTTTCACATTTCAATCAGGTAAATAAAAATATGGAAGTAAAGGAAAAGGTAAACAGAAAATTAAAATAAGGTGACATAAATAAGCTCAAATATGCCAGTGATAATAATAAATATAAATGGAATACATTTTAAGTGTAGATAATGTCAATTTGGATTAAAAATAAGAGTTAAATTCTATTCATAAGAAATATATCTAAAGCCAAAAGACAGGTCTAAAACAAGGTAACTGTAAAAGATACAGTTGACAATGAGTAAAGATACATTACTACCACAGAAAATGGTAATTTTAGGAAAAAATTTACTAAAACAGACAAAATCATGTAACACTATGATTTTCAAAAAGTCACTTAGCCATATCTTCAAAATATTATTTTTCAAATTAAATTGATTGAATTACAAAGATTTTTAAAATCCAGAAAAGTATTGTTTTTAATTCACTTGTTAAAAATACTAGATTAAATAGGACTTATATATGTATATGATTGAAATTTAGTTTAAAATGACCAAAAGTACTGATTTTGTACCTTTCATGATTGGAAAACTTTTTCCCCCATTTTCTAATTTTTGTCTTTTTAAGACAGTCTATCAAAAGATTTCTCCCTATAGCTATGACATATATATATATTATATATGTCATCTTTTGTGAAAAATATCTGAAAAATTGGTTATCTTTATGTCACTAGAAACCACAAATGTTACTCAAACGGAATTGTATTTCATGTCACTTAAACGTGGCCCAGTTCACCTTCCTCAGGGAGCTATTGTCATCAGGAAAATTGCTGACTCTAGAAACGAGTCAAAATGTCTTCATTCCCCATCACCAACTCTATTACCATCATTTTTTGACGTATATGACTGACTTTTTCTCAGTTTATATACAGTAAAGTAAGAAAACAATTTTGTTATCTTTATCCTACTTCCCCTTCCTTTTTAAATAAATTGCCTCTTGACTTCCCTTCCTAAACTGAAATTATGTAGTTGCAAATGATGAACAAGGTGGTACCCACAAGAATCCTGTTATTTTTTTGTGCTTAATCACCAGAGATTTTTGTTGTAAGCATTTCACCCAAAGACGAACTCACTTTTACCTAAAACTGTTTAGCTCTGGTTATATAAGAATGAATAGTGGTCATATATTTTCAAATATAAGTTATAGTCACTTAGTAGGTATTATTAGTTACAGTCCATTTTACTAAGCTGGAAGAGGGATTCAAAAAAGTAAAATGTATAATAAAATGTATGGTCTCTTTCCATACTCTCTACTTTCAGATCTTCATCATTTTTTTTTTATCATTAATCCTGTCTCTTTTAAAATCTCTACCTCCTCTAAATCTCACAATAATTTTCAACAGCTAATCATTTTTAACCACTTGATTTAAGCCTCTCTAATCTATTTCAAAATTTTATTGCTTTTCTTCCTCTGGGAAAGAATATATTTCCATCTAGAAAAAGAAGTAATTTTTCACTTTGATTATCAGACTTGCTGTTTTGTTCTGTTTTGTTTTTTTCCTCTAGCATATAGGAGTGTCTGCCAGAAACCAGGTGTCTATGATATGAGTAGGACCAATGGGCTCCACCAGCAAGGTAAGTTGCCTGTGCTTTCCACAGCATGGCCTAAGCTGAACACAGCACAGGTTACGCTACTCATGATCTACACGGACAGCCACCAGCAGGAAGCCTATGATAGGAACAGCTCAAACACACCTTAGCAAATACCAACCAGTCACCAGGTGCCCTGCAACTAAAACCAGCAAAAACCTGCAACTTGTCCCAACCCTTCAGAACAATAAACCTTCCCTTAATTCCAAATATCATCTAGGACAGGAAGAAGCAAATTGAGAAATAACCTGATAGTGAGGGTACCTTTGAGTTGACTGCATATTTGTCTGAAAGAGCTTGTTTTATTTTATTTTTTTGATGAAGGAAACTGAAAACATTTTCTATGTTTATTAATTTTTGTAGATAGTAAAAACAAATGGTGGTTGTTCTCAAGGGTAGAAATTGTCCATAATGAGACTAAGTTATTCGATAGTACGATTTTATAATGACAACTAAATTATAATTATATTATTATGACACGGGCTTAAAGCTCAACATTCAGAAAACTAAGATCATGGCTTCTGGTCCCATCACTTCATGGCAAATAGATGGGGAAACAGTGGAAACAATGTCAGACTTTATTTTGGGGGGCTCCAAAATCACTGCAGATGGTGATTGTAGCCATGAAATTAAAAGATGCTTACTCCTTGGAAGAAAAGTTATGACCAATCTAGATAACATATTCAAAAGCAGAGACATTACTTTGCCGACTAAGGTCCGCCTAGTCAAGGCTATGGTTTTTCCAGTGGTCATGCATGGATGTGAGAGTTGGACTGTGAAGAAGGCTGAGTGCCGAAGAATTGATGCTTTTGAACTGTGGTGTTGGAGAAGACTCTTGAGGGTCCCTTGGACTGCAAGGAGATCCAACCAGTCCATTCTGAAGGAGATCAGCCCTGGGATTTCTTTGGTAGGAATGATGCTAAAGCTGAAACTCCAGTACTTTGGTCACCTCATGCGAAGAGTTGACTCATTGGAAAAGACTCTGATTCTGGGAGGGATTGGGGGCAGGAGGAGAAGGGGACAACAGAGGATGAGATGGCTGGATGGCATCACTGACTCAATGGATATGAGTCTGAGTGAACTCCGGGAGTTGGTCATGGACAGGGAGGCCTGGCGTGCTGCGATTCATGGTGTCGCAAAGTTTCAGACATGACTGAACTGAGCTGAACTGACATATAAACCAAAAAGATTTTTTTTTCACTTTTTTTGGGTTTTTTAAGGCGTCTGGTACTTTAAATTTTTTTTTTAACTTTACAATATTGTATTGGTTTGCCATACATCAACATGAATCTGCCACGGGTGTACATGTGTTCCCAATCCTTAACCCCTCTCCCACCTCCCTCCCCACACCATCCCTCTGGGTCATTCCAGTGCACCAGCCCCAAGCATCCTGTATCCTGTATTGAACCTGGACTGGCGATTCGTTTCTTATATGATATTGTACATGTTTCAATGCCATTCTCCCAAATCATCCCACCCTCTCCCTCTCCCACAGAGTTCAAAAGACTGTTCTATACATCTGTGTCTCTTTTGCTGTCTCGCATACAGGGTTATTGTTACCATCTTTCCAAATTCCATATACATGCGTTAGTATACTGTAGTGGTATTTTTCTTTCTGGCTTACTTCACTCTGTATAATCAGCTCCAGTTTCATCCACCTCATTAGAACTGATTCAAATGTATTCTTACTAATGGCTGAGTAATACTCCATTGTGTATACAAAAGAGCTTGTTTTAAACTGAAGGAAATTTCTTAAACTGGGAGAAAAAAAATAGTTGTAATTGGAAATTTTTAAATTTATTTATAGCCTAATGAATAGCATGGTATGGTCTATTCAGAAAGATTAGATTACAGGGAAAAAAGTAGAGAAGAAAATAGAAGTGTTGAAGTATAAATAATTACTCAGTCAACATCATAGTGTGAATGAATAATTCACAGTATACAGTTGTCTAGAATATGATGACTGTGAATGGTCATAGTGAACTGGTTATAGCTACAGATACATATGGATCCACTATCTTTATGCATCTCTATCTATCTAATCTATATGTAGCTATATAAGAATAGTATAATATGTAGTTGAGTTTGTGTGTCTTTTCATACGTAAAATTAAAACTGATACCTTTCTGTATAAGTCATTGTCTGAATATTCTATCATATTATGGAAATAAAACTAGTAAGCAGTAAGAATGGGCATTTTAAACATTATTGAGATAATTTTCCAAATAGTTATACTTTCTTTAATCCATTCCTATAAAAAGCAGACAGACATTTGGGAATGATTCAGAAAAGAATAAGAAAACATATTACATATTAATTACACATGGTATTTGTTGCCATTTTTACTTTCATTATTATGAAGGCCAGATTTCAGGAGATTGTTTAAGTCTTCTGAGATATTTGCTCCTAAATGAAGACACACAGCCACTAGCCGGAAGGTAAGACTGCGTATTTGCCTCATATTGTCTTATGTCTGTCTGGCTCAGTGATGTGTCTTTTTACTTAAACAGAATATAATCTGTCTAGGTATCCTTATTAAGTACTTTCCCCACCAAGATTCAATTGCTATTGATTGCATGAAGCTCATGAAGATTAATGCTTTCTATTCTACCAAAATCCATTGTTAGACATTTTAAATTCTCTATATAAAAATTTATGTTCAGTTCAGTTCAGTTGCTCAGTCGTATCTGACTCTTTGCGACCCCATGAATTGCAGCACGCCAGGCCTCCCTGTCCATCACCAACTCCCGAAGTTCACTCAGACTCACGTGAATCGAGTCCGTGATGCCATCCAGCCATCTCATACTCCGTCATCCCCTTCTCCTCCTGCCCCCAGTCCCTCCCAGCATCAGAGTCCTTTCCAATGAGTCAACTTTTCTCATGAGGTGGCCAAAGTACTGGAGTTTCAGCTTTAGCATCATTCCTTCCAAAGACCTCCCAGGGCTGATCTCCTTCAGAATGGACTGGTTGGATCTCCTTGCAGTCCAAGAGACTCTCAAGAGTCTTCTCCAACACCACAGTTCCAAAGCATCAATTCTTCGGTGCTCAGCTTTCTTCACAGTCCAACTCTCACATCCATACATGACCGCTGGAAAAACCATAACCTTGACTAGACGGACCTTTGTTGGCAAAGTATGTCTCTGCTTTTCAACATGCTATCTAGGTTGGTCATAACTTTTCTTCCAAGGAGTAAGCGTCTTTTAATTTCATGGCTGCAATCACTATCTGCAGTGATTTTGGAGCCCCCCAAAATAAAGTCTGACCCTGTTTCCACTGTTTCCCCATCTATTTGCCATGAAGTGATGGGACCAGATGCCATGATCCTCATTTTCTGAATGTTGAGCTTTAAACCAATTTTTTCACTCTCCACTTTCACCTTCATCAAGAGGCTTTTTAGTTCCTCTTCACTAATAACATAAAAAATAATTATTAATTACTTCTGTAAAGAATGTAGCAGTATTTACTATACACTACTGCATGAGTTTCCATTGAATTCTTCTATGGTTGATATTTCAGGAATCAAGCATCAGTCCTCACCCCTTCAGGAAAGAAGCAACTCACTACAAGCTAAAGTTCACAGAAGGCCAAGAGAGGACAAAGTTGGAACATTTGTAGACTAAAAAATATAGTTACAACTTGAACATAGAGAGTTATTTTATTTGGTGGGAAAGTTTAGTACTTGGACCCCAGGAGATAAAATTTCAGTGGTTCTGAGAAAACTGCTCCAAGGAGGCCAGAAGGGAAGTCAGGCTATATACAGTTTGCAACAAAGAGAGCTGGTAGTCTGAACATCAAAGATCAGATATCAAGTTAGAGAATTTAGCGTTCTATGTATGGGAAGATGCAAGCCTCTGGGCTCACCGAATTCATTCCTTTCAAACACACCTTAGCTCTCTGGGGCAAATCCTGTTTCCTTGTTCACCTTAAGGAGTGGCAGATGGCTGCCTCTTGCATTCCCTCAAGCTCCTCAGCAATCACCATTGGAGGGTGGCAGGCATCTGCTGGATCACAGTTTTGGGAGTGCTAATTCACATTTGGAGGCCAGAAATTGCTGATGGCTATGATATTTCATGTTTATTGATATGGCAGGAGATGTTTTCATTTCACAGTTTTTTTCCCTTGTTTCACTCTGTTCTTTCCATTGAATTATGGATACTTTCACACTCTTCCCTTAGTATATATAGTCCATAGTATGTACTGGTAATCCAAGTCTATGCCCCAACCAGTAACACTGAAGAAGCTGAAGTTGAATGGTTTTAAAAGACCTACAAGACCTTTTAGAACTAACACCCAAGAAAGATGTCCTTTTCATTATAGGGGATTGAAATGCAAAAGTAGGAAGTCAAGAAACACCTGGAGTAACGGGCAAATTTGGCTTTGGAATATGGAATGAAGCAGGGCAAAGACTAATAGAGTTTTGCCAAGAAAATGCACTGGTCATAGCAAACACCCTCTTCCAACAACACAAGAGAAGACTCTACACATGGACATCACCAGATGGTCAACACCAAAATCAGATTGATTCTGTTCTTTGCAGCCAAAGATGGAGAAGCTCTATACAGTCAACAAAAACAAGACCAGGAGCTGACTGTGGCTCAGATCATGAACTCCTTATTGCCAAATTCAGACTTAAATTGAAGAAAGTAGGGAAAATCACTAGACCATTCAGGTATGACCTAAATCAAATCCCTTATGATTATACAGTGGAAGTGAGAAATAGATTTAAGGGACTAGATCTGATAGATAGAGCATCTGATAAACTATGGACTGAGGTTCATGACATTGTACAGGAGACAGGGATCAAGACCATCCCCATGGAAAAGAAATGCAAAAAAGCAAAATGGCTGTCTGGGGAGGCCTTATAAATAGCTGTGAAGAGAAGAGAAGCAAAAAGCAAAGGAGAAAAGGAAAGATATAAGCATCTGAATGCAGCGTTCCAAAGAATAGCAAGAAGAGATAAGAAAGCCATCTTTAGTGATCAGTGCAAAGAAATAGAGGAAAACAACAGAATGGGAAAGACTAGAGATCTCTTCAAGAAAGTTAGAGATACCAAGGGAATATTTCATGCAAAGATGGGCTCGATAAAGGACAGACATGTTATGGACCTAACAGAAGCAGAAAATATTAAGAAGAGGTGGCAAGAATACACAGAAGAACTGTACAAGAAAGATCTTCACTACCAAGATAATCACGATGGTGTGATCACTCACCTAGAGCCAGACATCCTGGAATGTGAAGTCAAGTGGGCCTTAGAAAGTATCACTATGAACAAAGCTAGTGGAGGTGATGGAATTCCAGTTGAGCTATTTCAAATCCTGGAAGATGATGCTGTGAAAGTGCTGCACTCAGTATGACGGCAAATTTGGAAAACTCAGCAGTGGCCACAGGACTGGAAAAGGTCAGTTTTCATTCCAATCCCAAAGAAAGGCAATGCCAAAGAACACTCAAACTACCACACAATTGCACTCATCTCACACACTAGTAAAGTAATGCTCAAAATTATCCAAGCCAGACTTCAGCAATATGTGAACCATGAAATTCCAGATGTTGAAGCTGGTGTTAGAAAAGGCAGAGGAACCAGAGATCAAATTGCCAACATCCACTGGATCATGGAAAAAGCAAGAGAGTTCCAGAAAGACATCTATTTCTGCTTTATTGACTATTCCAAAGCCTTTGACTGTGTGGATCACAATAAACTGTAGAAAATTCTGAGAGAGATGGGAATCCCGGACCACCTGACCTGCCTCTTGAGAAATCTGTATGCAGGTCAGGAAGCAACAGTTAGAACTGGACATGGAACAACAGACTGGTTCCAAATAGGAAAAGGAGTACGTCAAGGCTGTTTATTTAACTTCTATGCAGAGTACATCATGAGAAATGCTGGACTGGAAAAAATACAAGGTGGAATCAAGATTGCCGGGAGAAATATCAATCACCTCATATATGCAGATGACACCACCCTTATGGCAGAAAGTGAAGAGGAACTAAAAAGCCTCTTGATGAAAGTGAAAGCGGAGAGTGAAAAAGTTGGCTTAAAGCTCAACATTCAGAAAACAAAGATCATGGCATTTGGTCCCATCACTTCATGGCAAATAGATGGAGAAACAGTGTCAGACTTTATTTTTTTGGTCTCCAAAATCACTGCAGATGGTGACTGCAGCCATGAAATTAAAAGACGCTTACTCCTTGGAAAAAAAGTTATGACCAACCTAAATAGCATGTTGAAAAGCTGACACATTACTTTGCCAACAAAGTTTCGTCTAGTCAAGGGTATGGTTTTTCCAGTGGTCATGTATGGATGTGAGAGTTGGACTGTGAAGAAGACTGAGTGCCAAAGAATTGATGCTTTTGAACTGTGGTGTTGGAGAAGACTCTTGAGAGTCCCTTGGACTTCAAGGAGATCCAACCAGTCCATTCTGAAGGAGATCAGACCTGGGATTTCTTTGGAAGGAATGATGCTAAAGCTGAAACTCCAGTACTTTGGCCACCTCATGCGAAGAGTTGACTCATTGGAAAAGACTGATCCTGGGAGGCATTGGGGGCAGGAGGAGAAGGGGACGACAGAGGATGAGATGGCTGGATGGCATCACTGACTTGATGGACGTGAGTCTGGGTGAACTCTGGGATTTGGTGATGGACAGTGAGGCCTGGCATTCTGCTGCAATTCATGGGGTCGCAAAGAGTCGGACACAACTGAGTGACTGAACTGAACTTAATCTTATTTCAAAAGATGTGATAGTAGAGTGAAGAGCTGAATGTATAGAAAAATAATACAAAAATAAATACAATTATGCATGCCTAAAATCGTAAGGAAAGTGATGAAGAACTGAAGAGTCTCTTGATGAAAGTGAAAGAAGAAAGTGAAAAAGTTGGCTTAAAGCTCAACATTCAAAAACTAAGGATCATGGCATCTTGTTCCGTCACTTCATGGCAAATAGATGTGGAAACAATGAAAATATTGACAGACATTATTTGGGGCGGGGGGCTCCAAAATCACTGCAGATGGTGACTGCAGCCATGATATTAAAAGATGCTTGCTTCTTGGAAGAAAAGCTATGGCCAACCTAGATAGCATATTAAAAAGCAGAGACATTACTTTTCCAACAAAGGTCAATCTAGTCAAAGCTATTGTTTTTCCAGTAGTCATGTATAGATGTGAGAGCTGGACTATAAAGAAAGCTGAGCACCAAATGATTGATGCTTTTGAACTGTGGTGATGGAGAAGACTCTTGAGAGTCCCTTGGACTGCAAGGAGAGCAAACCAGTGAATCCTAAAGGAAATCTGTCCTGAATATTCATTGGAAGGACTGATGTTGAAGCTGAAGCTCCAATACTTTGGCTACCTGTTGCAAAGAACTGACTTATTGGAAAAGACCCTGATGCTGGGAAAGTTTGAAGGCAGGAGGAGAGGAGTACAACAGGAAGAAATGGTTGCATGTCATCACCAACTCAATGGACATGAGTTTGAGCAAGCTCTGGGAGCTGGTGATGGACAGGGAAGCCTGGCGTGCTGCAGTCCATGGGGTCACAAGGAGCCAGACATGACTGAGGGACCAAACTGACTGAAAATCACAAAGAAGGAAATATACATACATGTATACACAAATTTTCTCAGTTTATTTTTGCTGTTGCTGTTAGTATACAGTGTAAATGTTTTAAGATCAAGTTCTTTCACTCTGAAGTTTTCTTAAGCTTTTTTGTTGTTCCTATTTAGTCGCTAAGTCATTTCCAACTCTTTGCAACCCCATGGACTGTAGCCCACCATGCTCCTGTGTCCATAGGATTTCCCAGACAAAAATACTGGAAAGGGTTGCCATTTCCTTCTCCACAGATCTTCCTATTTAGGGATCAAACCCGGGTCTCCTGTATTGCAAGTGGATTTTTCCTCCTGAACCATTGAGCTTCCCTTTTCTTAAGCATAAAATTGAAGACGATTAGAAGGGCCAAGATTGAAATGAAATTTAATTTTTTTAATATATTTCACATGTGACATTTCCATTTTTAATGCACATTTGTATTTTCTTGCTTTCATCCATTTCCTTAATTGGCATCAAAGAGACTGTATTTTATTCAATTTCTGTTTGCATCTTTCAAAAATTCCTGAATCATCTTATCCAAAAGTTCCTGAATCATCTTCAAAATGCACTCAAAGGATGACCCTAATGATCACAAAGAATTCTTTCTCTTCTTTGGTTTAAGTGCATAGATATACATTTCACTCCGAATAATATCAAGCTTAGAATAGAGAAGCAACATTTCCCTTTACACTTGGGAGAATTTTTGTTTAGTGCAGTCATTCATGGAGTTCTAAGAAATTTTCCTTGACAGTGCAAGGAGTTCCTGACATTGCACCTTTCAAATGAGTTTCATCTGTGTTAACTCTGTCAGCCTTATATAACCAGTATCATGTCAACACCATTGCATTCTCTCCCATCGCTAATATAATATTGATTGTTTTAATCTATTGGGTTAAGACTAGTAGTTTATTTGTTTGTTTATTTATTCATTTTTGGCTATTTTGGATCTTCGTTGGTCTGCTCAGGCTTTCTCTAGTTGCAGTGAGCGGAGGCTACTCACTAGTAGTGGTGTGCAGACTTCTCATTGTGGTGTCTTTGCTGCTGAGCACAGGCTTTAGGGTTTCTGTAGTTGCAGTGCTTGGCTCAATAGTTCTGGCTTGCAGGCTCTAGAGCACAGGCTCAGTAACTCAGATGAAGAATCTTCCCAGACCAGGGACTGAACCAGTGTACCCATATCCCCTACATTAATCACTGGGCCACCAGGGAAGCCCTATAGTACCTTTTTTTATATATAACCAATGAATAAGACATAGGACAAGGGAATCAAGCATAGGAGTTTTAGGGGGTATGACAGATAATTTTCAGTAGAGCCGCAACTTCTGAAGAATGTAAAGGAGTTAGTCATATATTAATATATTTCTGGGAACAGAGTGTATAGGAAGAGAGAACAGCCTAGAGGCCGGGAAACAATGATCTATCGTCACACAGAATTATACAATTCTTCCTTGTTAGAATTTATAATGCATTTACACACTCTCACACACAGTGTATCATGTACATTTGGACTTTAATTGGGAAAAGGGTTTTTCTTTCCTAGCTGTAGATAGTTTTACATGTTACTTTGTGAACATGTTGAGGAAAACAATGTACTTCAGAAGACCTTAACTTCTGCATGGAGCACAGATTCCCAGTCTTCCTTGCACATTAAGAGTCTCCAAGAACCATTTGGAAGACTGCAAAGGCAGACACCAGACTTTCCTTGCCTCAGAACTTCCTTTCATTAAACTAGAGAGTTTTCTAGCTGCTAGTGTTGAAAAATTATCCTCAGGGGGTTATTTCTTCCAAAGGGAGCAGAGTTTCCCTGACACCATATTCTCAGATTTCTACTCAATACAAGAGAGCTCCAAATCAAAAGAACAAACTCAGCTTTCCATGGACAAATTATTGAGTCCACGAAGTATTTTAGACGATTAGATTCTCAAGTTATTTTCAAATATTATCTGCACAAAAACCAGTTCACTGTAGTTTGATGATGTCAATACTTTTTAAAAGACCAAAATTTATAAAGCTGAAAAAAAAAAAGACATTCTTTATCTCCAGCCTTTTTCTGGCAATGCTGGCCATCCTTCTGTTTCCATTAAACTGTGCCTGTTCCCAGTGTGTTCTTCACCTAATCCATCCAGTCTAAACTAGCCATTCATTATCACATTACACCTAATTTTAAATCTTAAACAAAACATGTACCACAGTCTGGTTTATTTTAGTTTATCTATCAATCTACTTATTTGTTTATCTAGTCTCTGTTTTCCTCTTCTCCACATTATTTGCTTCCATACTTTATGTACCTAGAACAAGGCCTGGCATATAGAGTACATGCTTAATATATGTATTTCTCGGGCTTCCCTGATGGCTCAGGGGTAAAAAAAAAAAAATCCACCTGCCAATGGAGAAGTCACAAGTTCAATCCCTGGTCCAGGAAGATCCTACGTGCCACAGAGCGACTAAGCCCATGCACCACAATACTGAACCCATGCTCCGGAGCCCTGGAGCTGCAACTATTGAGCCCACATAGAGCAACTACTGAGGCCCATGCACCCTAAAATCTGTGCTCCCCAACATGAGAAACCACTGCAATGAGAAGCCCTTGCACCAAAACTAGAGAGTAGCCTCTGCACACTGCAGCTAAGGAAAAGCCCATACATCAGTGAAAATCCAGCACAGTCAAAAATGAAATAAATAAAGTTATTAAAATGTACACATATTTCTCAAAAGAAAAGAATATTACATAGTCTGAAATAATGAATAAAGTTTGCTTTTACAAACCTAGAAAAATAAAATCATCACATTGAATATCCGGTATTTTGTAACATTTTGTTAAACATTTTCAGAATTATTCTTTCCTCTTAATCATCTTTAAGATGGGAAACAATTTAAGATTTTAATATATTATAAGGAACAATATATGTACATCATTGTGAAATAAACAAGCGAGGGTCTTCTATAGAAATTATTGATGATCATCTTGTAAAATAGAAAAATATTTTTAAACTTTTCTTTTGAGAGTGTTAATGAGAAGATGCACTTTTTAAGTTAAAAGTATGTATGATTGTGATATTTTGATGGCTCATCAGAAAGTCAAATACCACTGTGAGACTAGTAGAGTGCTTCTACACAGGTCAAAAGGATATTTGAGGGAAATCAAAAAAACAAATAACCCCAGAGGTCAGAAATGGCATTTGTACCAACAGTTCTCAGGGGCGAAACCAGAGGTTAAAAATAAAACATTGATAGCCTACAAGGCAAAACTTAGAATGCAACAGCTAAGTGGAATGAAATTTCTTCTTCCCCCATCTCTATCTGTGTGATGTCTGAGATTAGGTTTTTTAAAAAACAGTGAATTTACTTGTCTTCAATTGAAGATGAATAGCAAAAATGGACTATGAAAATGACTGCCAAATTAACAGGTACTAAGGAACTAAATCAGAAGAATGCTGGAAAAATTATTCTGTTTTGACCTCAAAACTTTTTAGCAAAATATAGAATTATAATACAAAACATGAATGCCAAAATAATCATTTATACAATTTGAGGATTTTCCAAGTATGTTTCCAGTCTTCTGAAGCACCAGACTCCAGCACTTAAAGAAGCATAAAGCTTTGGTTTCCCATAGGCTAGTTTGTCATGGCCACCTAACTTCAAATTCTCCTACATATGCTTCTCCCCAAAGCATTTATATGAACAAAAAGAACAAATGCAATCATAATTTATGATTATAATAAATCTATAACAATAGCAAGGAGGCAGAAATTTATGAAAATATTGATTTACATGTAGGCAAACATTCTCTGGACTTCCTGGGAGGTGCAGTGGTACAGTATCTGCCTGCCAATGCGGGAGATGTAAGAGATGCAGACTTTATCCCTGGATCTGGAAGATTCCCTGGAGTAAGAGATGGCAACGCATTCCAGCATTTGTTGCAGTGAAAAAGAAAAAGAGGAATGACTTTTCTCTTTCCCTTTCCTGCGAACAAAGAAGATAAAGAGAACAGTGAGAAGGCCTGTATATTCTTAGTTATTTTTTTTACTTTAACTTCTCTTAACTCTGCCTGTCTATCACTAAGTTTACTTTTCTGCCCCCTAACTCTGCAGGAGCTATAATTCACATTTATCCTTTTACATACTAAGTTACTTCAGTTGTGTCCAACATTTTGGACCCCATGGACTGTAGCCTGCCAGGCTCCTCTGTCTGTGGGATTCTCCAGTCAAAAATACTGGACTGGGCTGCCATTTCCTATTCCAAGGGATCTTCCTGACCTAGGGATTGAACGCATGTCTTTTAAGTCTCCTGCATTAGCAGGCTGGTTCTTTTACCACCAGTACCACCTATCTGGTATTTACCCTTAAAACGCCCTTCCCCTTGTAGTTACATATCAGAAAGAAGGCCACTGAGCCACCAAACAGCCAAACCCAATTTCTGGGTCACTAATGCCAGGAAAAGGTCAATTTTCATTTTGGTGCCAAAGAATGCTCAAACTGCCACACAATTGCACTCATCTCACATGCCAGTAAAGGAACGCTCAAAATTCTCCAAGCCAGGCTTCAACAGTACTTGAACCATGAACTTTCAGATGTTCAAGCCAGATTTAGAAAAGGCAGAGGAACCAGAGATCAAATTGCCAACATCTCTTGGATCATGGAAAAAGCAAGAGAGTTCTGGAAAAACATCTATTTCTGCTTTGTTGACTATGCCAAAATTTTTGACTGTGTGGATCACAATAAACTGTGGTAATTTCTTAAAGAGATGGGAATACCAGACCACCTGACCTGCCTCTTGATGTAGGTCAGGTCAGGCAGCAACAGTTAGAACCAGACATGGAACAACAGACTGGTTCCAAATCGAGAAAGGAGTATATCAAGGCTGTATATTGTCACCCTGCTTATTTAACTTCTTTGCAGAGTACATCATGAGAAATGCTGGGCTGAATGAAGCACAAGCTGAAATCAAGATTGCTGGGAGAAATATCAATCACTTCAGATGACACTACCCTTATAGCAGAAAGTGAAGAAGAACTAAAGAGCCTCTTGATGAAAGTGAAAGAGGAGAGTGAAAAAGTTGGCTTACAACTGAACATTTAGAAAACTAAGAGCATGGCATCTGGTCCCATCATTTCATGGCAAATAAATGGGGAAACAGTGGAAACAGTGACAGACTTTATTTGGGGAGGCTCCAAAATCACTGCAGATGGTGATAGCAGCCATAAATTAGAAGACGCTTGCTCCTTGGAAGAAAAGATATGACCAACCAAGACAGCTTATTAAAAAGCAGAGACATTATTTTGACAACAAAGGTCCTTCTAGTCAAAGCTAGTATTTTTCCAGTAGGCATGTATGTATGTGAGAGTTGAACTATAAAGAAAGCTGAGCACCAAAAAATTGATGTTTTTGAATTGTGGTGTTGGAGAAGACTCTGAGAGTCCCTTGGACTGCAAGGAGATCCAATCAATCCATCCTAAAGGAAATCAGTTCTGAATATTCATTGGAAGGACTGTTGCTGAAGCCGAAACTCCAATACTTTGGCCACCTGATGTGAAGAACTGACTCATTTGAAAAGACCTTGATGCTGGGAAAGTTTGAAGGCAGGAGGAGAAAGGAAGGACAGAGGACGAGATGGTTGGATGGCATCACCAACTGAATGGACATGAGTCTGAGTAAACTTCGGGAGTTGGTGATGGACAGGGAGGCCTGGTATACTGCCATCTATGAGGTCACAAAGAGTTGGACACAACTGAGCAACTGAATTGAACTGAACTGAATGCCAGTTTATGACTATCTTTGAAACAGTGCAAAAGGAAGACATCAAGATCCTACCACCTTTGTTCCTCATTACTGCAAATCCTTGCCTTATATAAGCCCCTAGAATCCTCATGGGGGCAGGAGCGGTGGTGGCACAGTTCTTGAGTCTCAAGCCTACTGTGTTCACCTCTCCGCTGAGAATTACATCCACCTTTCTATTTCCTCCAAACTCTCTCTCCGTATTTTTTTGTATTTGGCTTTCAGCGTTCAGAGAGGACCAAGATTTTGGCCAGCAACACATCCTTGCCTAGGAAGAGGAGCCTGGTGGGCTCCATTCCACAGGGACACAAAGAATCAAACATGGCTGAACATTCACACCTTCAAAGTGAAACTGAAAGTCACTCAGTCGTCTCTGACTCTTTGCAACCCCGTGGCCTATACAGTCCATGGAATTCTCCAGGCCAGAATTCTGGAGTGGGTAGCCTTTCCCTTCTTCAAGGAATCTTCCCAACCCAGGGATTTTACCCAAATCTCCTGCATTGCAGGCAGATTTTCTACCAGCTGAGCCACAAGGGAAGCACTCATGCCTTCAAAATTCTACAGATTACAAACCAGGACAGAGGGTCAGACAAGAATTGTATAGAAAAGAGTAGAATACACTGGGATCCTCAGTTCAGTTCAGTTCAGTTCAGTCCAATTGCTCAGTCATGTCTGACTCTTTGCAACCCCATGAATTGCAGCACGCCAGGCCTCCCTGTCCATCACCATCTCCTGGAGTTCACTCAGACTCACATCCATCGAGTCAGTGATGCCATCCAGCCAACTCATCCTCTGTCATCCCCTTTTCCTCCTACCCCCAATCCTTCCCAGCATCCGAGTCTTTTCCAATGAGTCAGCTCTTCGTATCAGGTGGCCAAAGTATTGGAGTTTCAGCTTCAGCATCAGTCCTTCCAATGAACACCCAGGACTGATCTTCTTTAGGATGGACTGGTTGGATCTCCTTGCAGTCCAAGGGACTCTCAAGAGTCTTCTCCAACAACGCAGTTCAAAAGCATCAGTTCTTCGGCGCTCAGCTTTCTTCACAGTCCAACTCTCGCATCCATACATGACCACTGGAAAAACTGGCAGTCAAATGGAGATAATATTAACTATGATTTATCTCCAGTAAAAGATGATCTTATCTTGAGTTGATGAATGCTGAGAACATATCTAAAGTATGGTAGATCAGAGCACTGACAATACCAGAGTGAAATGAAGACTTCTTATAAAGGACAGATGACCAGCACTCTTAGAAGGCACTGCTCTGAGAAAAGAGAATGACAGTTTGGTTGAGACAACGCTTCCCAGAGGCTTTGTGCTGAAGAGGAAGAGGTGAACACCTAGAGATAATGGCTTTATAAAAAACAAAATTCAAAGAATCATAGGAAAAAGACTCTTCCCATAACGTCCCCTTTGTTACAGAATTTGCACTCCACCTACAATAGCATTCTTAAATTAAGAAACCAAGTAAGCCACATCTTTTCAGTTCAAACCCATCTTTCTCGCTGAGTCTGTAGAATGACCTTTTATTCCTTATGCAGGAAAATATAGTGTAGCTAAAAATAAATAAACAAACAAAACTCTCAGCAACTACACAAAGTAACTTTAAAAATAAAAGATAAAATGAGAAGTTTGGGGTATGAAAAAACATCAAAAAATAGTTGGAAAGAAAAGAAAACCTATGCAACTCTATCACACACAATTCATAAATTCAACTGCTTACTCTTATTTTTATGGCCTCATCCTGGGCTGTTTACCAGAGTCTCACTTCCTTGACAGATTCACTTTTTCTTCTTCTTTTTTTTTTTTTTGGTAGTGCAAAAATCTCCTCTTAATTTTTCAACCATTTATTATTGCTCCACTTCCCTGGTGGCTCAGATGGCAAAGAATCCGCCTGCAATGTGGGAGACCTGGGTTCAATGCCTGAGCAGGATAGATCCTCTAAGAAGGGAATGGCTACCCACCCCAGTATTCTTGCTTGGAGAATTCCATGGACAGAGAAGCCTGGTGGGCTATGGTTCATGGGGTCACAAAGAGTCAGACATGGCTGAGCAACTAACACTTTCACATTCATTATTGCTCCACCAGGGTTATTTAGAAAATTGTTCAACATGTGCACAACTTTGGAGTTGGTAAATGCCTCAAAAGTATACCTTAAAGTAGAAATTTTGCACAGTATGTCAGGTTCAACATCTATGTGGTATCTTTTTCCCCTGGAATCTTTTTCCAGAAGTTACAGTAACCGTGTATGTTCTCTGATGCTTTCAAATAGCTGTCTTTTTTAATGCTCTTTTAAGAATTCTGCTTGAACGGGTGTTCACGATGGGAGAATTGGTTTGATAGCAGTTACTCCATCACAAATCAAGGTGTAAATTTACCTGTCCTTAAGTTTTGGGGCTTCCCAGGTGGCTCAGTGGAAAGGAATTTGCCTGCCAATGCAGGAGACACGGATTCAATCCCTGGGTTGGGATTATCCTCTGGAGAAGGAAATGGCAGCCCACTCCGGTGTTCTTGCCTGGGAAATTCCATGGGCAAAGGAGCCTGGTGGGCTGCAGTCCATGGGGGTTGCAAAGAGTCAGACACTACTTAGCAACTAAACACATAAGCACAAGCACACTGTTTTTGGTTTTTCTCAAGCACAAATCTCGTTCTATTTCAGGGGTTTAAAAATATTTTAAAATATTTTTGGCTCAACAGAAGGATACAAGGATACAAGACTTATTTTCATGGACTATACGGAACTTAAAATGTCTTAGCATGACTAATTAGATCACTCTAATAAACTTCAAGATTTTCATAATATTCATCTTAAAATGTCTAAAAAATTCAAAAATATAGCATGTCACTATGATTTTATACATAACTCATTATGGCCAAAAATGACTCAGAGAAATGTTTATTAGACTATAGATGTTATAGTCTAAGAGTGAGACTGAAGAAGAAAGCAAGATATAAGCACAATAGCAAGCAAAGTTAATGTTCCTATTTACTTTCTGGGCTTTTTGAAGACTTACGTTATAAACTGTTAGAGCTTCTTATGCTAATAAACTACTAGAATTATTTTATTTACTGAATACTTGCTGAGAACCTGCTCTATGTCAATTGTTCTTATTCATCAAGACATAAATATATTTAAATATATATTATATATATAATAAATAAATATCTTTAAATAAATCTAAATAAATATTTAGATTGTTTTTTCTCTCAAAAGGCACAGGGAGTAGTGATTCCACATAACTGATTAAAGTAAATACTGTATTATGGTTATTTTCCACTTTTAATGTAAAATGTTACTTATTAAAATACAAGTAAAATGTCTAAGATTTTTAATGAAGCATTCCTTCATCTGTCATCAATTTCTACAAGTAATGGTGGATTTAGCACCGTCTATCTCATTACCAGTGCATTTTCTTGGCAAAACTCTATAATACCCTCTTCCAACAACACAAGAGAAGACTCTACACATGGACATCACCAGATGGTCAACACCAAAATCAGATTGATTCTGTTCTTTGCAGCCAAAGATGGAGAAGCTCTATACAGTCAACAAAAACAAGACCAGGAGCTGACTGTGGCTCAGATCATGAACTCCTTATTGCCAAATTCAGACTTAAATTTAAGAAATTAGGGAAAATCACTAGACCATTCAGGTATGACCTAAATCAAATCCCTTATGATTATACAGTGGAAGTGAGAAATAGATTTAAGGGACTAGATCTGATAGATAGAGCATCTGATAAACTATGGACTGAGGTTCATGACATTGTACAGGAGACAGGGATCAAGACCATCCCCATGGAAAAGAAATGCAAAAAAGCAAAATGGCTGTCTGGGGAGGCCTTACAATTAGCTGTGAAGAGAAGAGAAGTGAAAAGCAAAGGAGAAAAGGAAAGATATAAGCATCTGAATGCAGAGTTCCAAAGAATAGCAAGAAGAGATAAGAAAGCCTTCTTCAGCGATCAATGCAAAGAAATAGAGGAAAAAAACAGAATGGGAAAGACTAGAGATCTCTTCAAGAAAGTTAGAGATACCAAGGGAACATTTCATGCAAAGATGGGCTCAATAAAGGACAGAAATGGTATGGACCTAACAGAAGTAGAAGATATTAAGAAGAGGTGCCAAGAATACACAGAAGAATTGTACAAAAAAGATCTTCATGACCCAGATAATCACGATGGTGTGATCACTCACCTAGAGCCAGACATCCTGGAATGTGAAGTCAAGTGGGCCTTAGAAAGCATCACTACGAACAAAGCTAGTGGAGGTGATGGAATTCCAGTTGAGCTGTTTCAAATCCTGAAAGATGATGCTGTGAAAGTGCTGCACTCAATATGCCAGCACATTTGGAAAACTCAGCAGTGGCCACAGGACTGGAAAAGGTCAGTTTTCATTCCAATCCCAAAGAAAGGCAATGCCAAAGAATGCTTAAACTACCGCGCCATTGCACTCATCTCACACACTAGTAAAGTAATTCTCAAAATTCTCCAAGCCAGGCTTCAGTAATACATGAACCGTGAACTCCCTGATGTTCAAGCTGGTTTTAAAAAAGGCAGAGGAACCAGAGATCAAATTGCCAACATCCACTGGATCATGGAAAAAGCAAGAGAGTTCCAGGAAAACATCTACTTCTGCTTTATTGACTATGCCAAAGCTTTTGACTGTGTGGGTCACAATAAACTGTGGAAAATTCTGAAAGAGATGGTAATATCAGACCACCTGACTTGCCTCTTGAGAAATCTGTATGCAGGTCAGGAAGCAACAGTTAGAACTGGACATGGAACAACAGAGTGCTTTCAAATAGGAAAAGGAGTACGTCAAGGCTGTATATTGTCACCCTGCTTAGTTAACGTATATGCAGAGTACATAATGAGAAACAATGGATTGAAAGAAACACAAGCTGAAATCAAGATTGCCGGGAGAAATCTCAATAACCTCAGATATGCAGATGACACCACCCTTATCGCAGAAAGTGAAGAGGAACTAAAAAGCTTCTTGATGAAAGTGAAAGAGGAGAGTGAAAAAGTTGGCTTAAAGCTCAACATTCAGAAAACGAAGATCATGGCATCCGGTCCCATCACTTCATGGCAAATAGATGGGAAAACAATGAAAACAGTGTCAGACTTTATTTTGGGGGGCTCCAAAATCGCTGCAGATGGTGATTGTGGCCATGAAATTAAAAGACGCTTACTCCTTGGAAGAAAAGTTATGACCAACCTAGATAGCATATTCAAAAGCAGAGAGATTACTTTGCTGACTAAGGTCCATCTAGTCAAGGCTATGGTTTTTCCTGTGATCATGTACGGATGTGACAGTTGGACTGTGAAGAAGGCTGAGCGCAGAAGAATTGATGCTTTTGAACTGTGGTGTTGGAGAAGACTCTTGAGAGTCCCTTGGACTGCAAGGAGATCCAACCAGTTCATCCTAAAGGAGATCAGTCCTGAGTGTTCATTAGAAGGACTGATGCTGAAGCTGAAACTCCAGTACTTTGGCCACCTCATGCGAAGAGTTGACATTGTAAAAGACTCTGATGCTGGGAGGGATTGGGGGCAGGAGGAGAAAGGGAAGACAGAGGATGTGATGGCTGGATGGCATTACTGACCTGATGGACGTGAGTCTGAGTAAACTCCGGGAGATGGTGATGGACAGGGAGGCCTGGCTTGCTGCAATTCATGGGGTCACAAAGAGTCGTACATGACTGAGTGACTGAACTGAACTGATCTCATTACCTAAACTTACAGGAAACCCTAACAGAAATAAATTTTCCAAGGAAACTATAGGAGGAAAAAGACAATGGAATTAGGGAAACAAATGCTTTGATAGGCAGCATAGAAGAAAGAGACAAACAAATGGGATGTTGAATGAATATTAAAAAGGAAAATGAAAGGCATGTAAACTTTTTAAGCTTCAATTTTCTTATCTGAAACATACAAATAATATATTTAACTTTTATAATCATTGAGGTGAAAAGATTTATGCAAGCAGAGCTGTTAGTGTTTTATCTGATGTTTAGTAAACACTCATAAATACTATTGTTTTTGTTTGATATAAAACAACAGTAATTTGGTACTCGAGCAACAAAATCTATAGCTAAACAGTAAGCTAACTTCCTTATCACCAACAGTGCCTTGAGATACCTAGTCTTTGAATCATTGCTTATCTTATTTACTTAAATAGAAAAATGAAAACACAAGCAATGATACATAGGCTTAAAATTTGAAATTTAACAGATAATTTGTTCCATTGTACTTTTGCTAAAGAGACATAATCCAGACAGAGTCTCCTCCACTCTTCAAAACATTCCCTTAGTCACTGAACTCATGAGTTAAGGTGATATTCTCTCAAAATGAGTGGCGTGAATTGCAATGAAAAACCATGAGTCTCATCAAAATGAATAATACAGAATGTAGGAGGCAGAAGCATCAGGACCAGGGAGCTATTTTGGATCTATTTACTTTGTGATATTTTGCTTTATCTGGGAGGTTTCACAGACTGCCTTTAGAAGAGGAAAGGTGGAATGTCTAATGATGCCCATTAGCACCTTTTCAGGGCTGCTGTGACTCATAGACAGATTATGTTAACCGAGATTGATCTTGGTGAGGCAGCAGTGAGCAATGGCATGAAATGAGATCTTAATTCCCTGTCCAAGAGTTGAACCTGGGTAGCCTGGATGAGAATCAGGAATCCTAGCCACCAGACCAGCAAGGGCTAGAGGTTAGAAGCTATTTTCCCCTGGATCTTTCCCTCCAATGAAAAATGCATTTATCACAGAGGCAAAAAATATAATTGCAGGTACAAAGTTTATTACTAGAGCTACAGTACAGCAAATGGGAGAGCTCACAGAAAAACAGTTTGTTTAGATGGGATAGAAGCAAGGCAGAGATGCACAGAGAGAAAGAGTGTGGGTGTCACCCTAGTGAGGAGGAGCTCAGTAAAGAGGTGGTTAAGTCATTTATATAGAGCAGTTCTTTGTCTTTCTTTAGCCAATTATTTGTTTTCTTTTTCCACACCTGACCTATCCTGGGACCCTCCTCTGGGTGTGCATACACCCCTCAGCCAAGATGGATCTCAAAGTGAAGGCTTCTAGGAGGAGCAAAACTCATCATGGCCTGGCCCACAAGGAGCCTTTCTGCACATGTGCAGTGGCTCCCTTGTCCCAAGGGGGCGACTGGAGATCCCTTAATCCTTTACTCAAACAGGGTTTTGCTCCTCTTTGTCCTTACCATTGGTATAACCTCAAGATCTTTACAAGACAAACATTGGCTATTTATCCTCTTTCTGTTGTTACTTCCATTTCGGAGAGCAAACAGAAGGCTGATTGTAAATTCCTCAACTGGAGCCCATCTATTGCTTGTCTCAGGAAATGCTAAGAGTTGAAAGTATCCAGCCCAAAGCCCTACTTCTTCATACCCCAAGAAATGCAAACAGGAGGCCAATTGTAAATATCTAACCTGGAGCCCATCTATCTCCTGCCTCAAGATCATGCTGATGGCATAGTTAGACACCCGCTACAGTTTTTAAACATATTTAAATCGAGTGATTTGAGAAAAGCCAAGCATAAGGCTTCAGGTGGTAGAGGTATTTCAGGAATGACAGCACCAAAGAAAAAAATAATTAGCAAACCCTTTCACGATAGCTAATTTTCACTGGGCCATGTGCAGTCTATTTTCGCACGACCAGATGCCCCCTTCAATGTAGTCTTATTTTTATTTACATGGCAAAGTTATTTCTAAAGTTGACAGAGATCTGTCAATTTGTTCTAATTTTGTTGCAAGAAAATTTGCCAGTGTCATGTGATAGCATCTTCTGCCCCATTTATCCAAGTGTCTCAGTTTCACTTGGTGAGGTAAGTTGATTGAGCATTAAAGTTAGAAATACTAATAGCAAACCTCCCCCACAAGCTCATGAGGGGCAGGCTTGGCTATTCAGCCTATTTACAGTCTGATCATCACCCACTGGCTAATTAAAGCTTGAGCCGACTTACTCAGTTTCGTAAAGTATTTCCAGCTAGCGCAATCAATGAAGATTTTCCAAAGCTGCTTACTGAATAGTGCTTTTCCCACATTTCAGATGTGCAGTGGACTTTTCCCAAGACAGTCAAACAATTCGGACAGAAAATTTCCTCTGAGCTTTGATAGTTGAGCGTATTATTGCTAAGGAGAAAGAAGTTCTAAATCAATAAAACAACACATTGTTTTTTATGACAGTTATTTTAATGATTAGTTATGCCATAATGGTTATACGAACAAAGCCAAAGAACATATAAAAAGGAACTTGCTTCCATAGTAATCAGGGAAATGCAAATCAAAATCGAATGAGATGATATACACCAGAATGACTAAAATAAAAATGATAGACAACACAAGAAGACGTAGAAAAACTGGAAGCATCCAGTGGAACTGTTAAGCTGGTTGGTGTGTCTGCTAAAGAAGAACATTACATAGCAAATATTACATAGCCTATCAGTTTCACTCCTAGGCATTTTCCCAGCATAAAGTACATGTAGAATCCCCAAGCCTGATCACAGCACTGTTAACCTCTAATCATTTGAGGTGATTCTACCCCTGACTTTGGTGGGTTTTGCTACATGCGTACACTAATCAGTAAGCAGCTAAATGTTCTTGGGGAAGTTCTCTACAGATCTCCCGGCTGCCCTGCACAATCTTCCTTTCCTATTCTTCCCAACTAGCAGGAGCCACCTTGTTCTGCCTGAACTCAGTTCCATGTCCTCAATGTGAGTTATCTCACAGTCTCCCTTTTGGTTTCCTCTCTCTGCACTATGACCCGGAAACTCTCTAAGCTTTTAACTGGAGCAATTACAGAGGTGCATCATTTGCTTTCCATCTTTCAAGGATCTGTTCCAATGATGTTTCATATACTTTGCCCATTTTAAAAATCAGGTAGTTGGGTAAATCCAGTTTCTGTTACTCCATCTTGTCCAAGAGCAGATGTCCTTAGGAACAGCATTTTTACCTGAAAGAAATAACAAGGGCCAAAGATGCTTGCTCTTTGGAAGAAAAGCTATGACCAACCTAGACAGCATAATAAACAGTAGAAACATTACTTTACCCTACAAAGCCCGTCTAGTCAAAGCTATGGTTTTCCAGTAGTCATGTATGGATGTGAGAGTTGGACTATAAAGAAAGCTGAGCAATGAAGAATCGATGCTTTTGAACTGCAATGCTGGAGAAGACTCTTGAGAGTCCCTTGGACTGCAAGGAGATCCAACCAGTCAATCCTAAAGGAAATCAACCCTGAACATTCATTGGAAGAACTGATGCTGAAGCTGAAGCTCCAATACTTTGACCACCTGATGCCAAGAGCTGACTCATTGGAAAACAGCCTGATGCTGGGAAAGATTGAGGTCAGGAGGAGTAAAGGACTACAGAGGATGAGACGGTCAGATGGCATCACTAACTCGATGGACATGAGTTTGAGTAAGCTCCGGGAGTTGGTGATGGACAGGGAAGCCTGGCGTGCTGCAGTCCATGGGGTCACAAAGAGTCTGCCATGACTGAGCAATTGAACTGAACCGAACCAATAGTTCTTCAGGATTGCATGTTTGACAAATATTTTCTCTAGAACCAACCAAATGGGCCTGTCACTCAAGAAAAACATCTGATAGCATCTGCTGTCAATGAAAACATTTGCACTTTCAAGAAAAATTTAGAATTTTAGAAAACGTGTGTCAGCCACCACTAGCCTGACAGTATCTAACCACATGAGTACTTCTCTAATGAAATCAGTGATCTTATCATATGTGATTTTGAATAATGTATAGTGAAACATGTCAATATGGGAAAGACTTCATTTCTCACGGCACTAATTTTTCCCAAATGACCAGTGCGTGATATTACAAAATCATGTTTGAGTATGACATCTATTTTAAGAACAAGCTAGATAAATTGATTTTAATGTAACATCACTGATAAGTTTGCAAATTCTATACTTAAGTTTTAAGAAACTACCACTTCTTGAGATTTGGTATAATATTAAAGATGAATATTCACAGTTATTTGAAAGGACTATTATAATATTCTTCCTTTTTCATTTTCAAACCTCTTTGTGACCAGATTTTCTTCATATTCTTCAATAAAAATATGCTGTAACAGACTGAATTCAGAAATGGATATGCAAATCCAGGTACTTTCTATTAAGCCAGACTTTCAAAATGTAAATCAAAGTCAGTCTTATTCTTGTTTTAGAAAATATGCTAATTTTTCATAAAAATAAATTATTTCTGTTAACTTGAATTGGAGATATTATTGTAATTTTTTAAAATAAATTAAGAAATTTTAATTTTCTTAAATTTTAATTCCTATTATGGTAAATATCTATTCTTATCACCTTATAAATAAAAGCCTTTTGAGAGCTCCAATAATCTTTGGGTGTGTAAAGGGTTTTGGAGGACAGAAAGTTTGCCAACCTCTCGTGTAGAAAACCACATGTTATAGGTTAGAAAGACTTCTCTACAGCTTTCTTTTCTTCCTGATGCTTGAACCACTTCATTCGGTTGGGGTCTACATAATCTCTGTCCATTGACCACCTAATAGGTATATACCTAACTCACATGCCTTCTCTTTACTTGCTATGTGACTTGTATTAACCAACTATCTTTAAGAGCCTTTTCAGTTATGTGTTTTTACTGCCTGCTGCAAATCTATCTGCTTTTTTCTGAATTTCAGATATCATTCCCTACTTTTCCAATAGAGATGAACTCCACATTTTGACAGATAAAAATTATTGTATACTTCTGAGGGATGTTTGGATTTAGAAGTATTTCCACAGAAGCCTTGAATGTCTTTAGTGAATCTCTAGTAGTAAAATATACCTTCCAATAATACTGGCCATGACATAATGGGGATAGAAAGCTGTTTGGGGACACAGAAAATTACCTGGTGAGTTACAAACCAAACGCCTGTGTACTAAGCATGTGAAAATTCTCTATATCTGCTCAATTGCAATGATACAGAACTTTTGTTGGACTTCAGATAGAGATGCTCAGGGCTCCCAAGCATTTTGTATATTGCAACAAGTAGCTGAAAGACCATGCTTTTATATTTCTTGTTTAAATTGTTTTCCAAAGTCCCTTACTTTTGAAGCATTGTCTCTAAAACTTTCTATGCCATTTTCTTGTCTGACTGGCTCACAATCTCTCCTTGCAATTTATCCCAACACCCATAAAATTTATTACCCGGAAGAGCACAATGTTATTCTCTGAAGTTATTTTCTATTCCATTATTGAGAAAAAAGTATGACATAAGATCAGTCCTTGGGGTTGTTTGGGAGAGAGGAAGCAGGAAAGAAGAAAATCCTTTTTATTTAAAGTTTTCCATCCAGATAAATATCTCATGCTGGGTTGTCCTAAAACACAATTCTCATAGGTTTCTGAATGGGTTATATTTTCCCCAAATAGATGCAATGTCACGAGATGTTAAAAAAAAAAAAATTAAACTCTCTTGCTATAACTTGACCCTGGTTCTCCTTGATTATGTTGTAGGTGTGCAAAGAGTAGGTTAAGAAGAGCAGGGCTTCTTGAGGAAGTAATTTCTTTTTTAACTTTGTCGCTGTCAGTGTTTTCCTTAATTTTTGAGAGTCTGACATCTTGAGATATCAGATCAAAAAGTATTTAATTATTTGTGAGTAGTTTTCACTGGGCTTATGGTTTTGTGGTTATTAGCTAACAACACAAAGCAAAATACTGATGAAACAAGTTTGTTATCATGTGTTACTGTTGCTGGGGCTGTTTTTCAGTTAAGAGATTCTTAAAATTATTGCTTGGAGATAGTAGTTGTGCTCCCTTAAGTTTATAAATTATTTTTTAATCTTTAGTTGATGTTATCTCCTTCAATAAATTTATTCTCATTTTTACTCTGTCTAATGCTGTCTCCATTTAAAAGAAAGAAAGAAAAAAAAAACCCTTAAGTACATTTTACAGGTATTTTGTGCAGTTACTCCAGTTTGGAAAAAAAATGACTCCCATTTGTTTTTAACACTTTCACAATGTTGATAGCCTCTGTGGATATCTATCAATAATAATATGCATACAGTATTAAGTCAAATTTGTCTTTTATAAAAAGCTCTCAAAAATCGGCATGTCATTTCCTTAACACTGATGAAAGAAATCAAAGAGGACACTAATAGATGGAGAAATATACCATGTTCATGGATTGGAAGAATCAATATAGTGAAAATGAGTATACTACCCAAAGCAATTTACAAATTCAATGCAATCCCTATCAAGCTACCAGCCACATTTTTCACAGAACTAGAACAAATAATTTCAAGCTTTGTATGGAAATACAAAAAACCTCGAATAGCCAAAGCAATCTTGAGAAAGAAGAATGGAACTGGAGGAATCGACTTGCCTGACTTCAGGCTCTACTACAAAGCCACAGTCATCAAGACAGTATGGTACTGGCACAAAGACAGACATATAGATCAATGGAACAAAATAGAAAGCCCAGAGATAAATCCACACACATATGGACACCTTATCTTTGACAAAGGAGGCAAGAATATACAATGGAGTAAAGACAATCTCTTTAACAAGTGGTGCTGGGAAAACTGGTCAACCACTTGTAAAAGAATGAAACTAGATCACTTTCTAACACCGCACACAAAAGTAAACTCAAAATGGATTAAAGATCTAAATGTAAGACCAGAAACTATAAAACTCCTAGAGGAGAACATAGGCAAAACACTCTCAGACATAAATCACAGCAGGATCCTCTATGATCCACCTCCCAGAATGCTGGAAATAAAAGCAAAAATAAACAAATGGGATCTAATTAAAATTAAAAGCTTCTGCACAACAAAGGAAAATATAAGCAAGGTGAAAAGACAGCCATCTGAATGGGAGAAAATAATAGCAAATGAAGCAACTGACAAACAACTAATCTCAAAAATATACAAGCAACTTATGCAGCTCAACTCCAGAAAAATAAACGACCCAATCAAAAAATGGGCCAAAGAACTAAATAGACATTTCTCCAAAGAAGACATACGGATGGCTAACAAACACATGAAAAGATGCTCAACATCACTCATTATTAGAGAAATGCAAATCAAAACCACAATGAGGTACCACTTCACACCAGTCAGAATGGCTGCGATCCAAAAATCTGCAAGCAATAAATGCTGGAGAGGGTGTGGAGAAAAGGGAACCCTCCTACACTGTTGGTGGGAATGCAAACTAGTACAGCCACTATGGAGAACAGTGTGGAGATTCCTTAAAAAATTGCAAATAGAACTACCTTATGACCCAGCAATCCCACTTCTGGGCATACACACCGAGGAAACCAGAATTGAAAGAGACACATGTACCCCAATGTTCATTGCAGCACTGTTTATAATAGCCAGGACATGGAAACAACCTAGATGTCCATCAGCAGATGAATGGATAAGAAAGCTGTGGTACATATACACAATGGAGTATTACTCAGCCGTTAAAAAGAATTCATTTGAATCAGTTCTGATGAGATGGATGAAACTGGAGCCGATTATACAGAGTGAAGTAAGCCAGAAAGAAAAACACCAATACAGTATACTAACACATATATATGGAATTTAGGAAGATGGCAATGACGACCCTGTATGCAAGACAGGGAAAGAGACACAGATGTGTATAACGGACTTTTGGACTCAGAGGGAGAGGGAGAGGGTGGGATGATTTGGGAGAATGACATTCTAACATGTATACTATCATGTGAATTGAATCGCCAGTCTATGTCTGACGCAGGATGCAGCATGCTTGGGGCTGGTGCATGGGGATGACCCAGAAAGATGTTCTGGGGAGGGAGGTGGGAGGGGGGTTCATGTTTGGGAATGCATGTAAGAATTAAAGATTTTAAAATTTAAAAAATAAAAAACTAAAAATTAAAAAAAAAAAAAAAAGAATATGTTCAGGTACTCCTGTTTCCAATAATATGGCAGTACATCACACAAACTAATCTGCCAAAGGGCTGTTTGTACCTGAAGAAACTAAAATGTTGAAAAAATATTTTGTTAAAAATATATAAAACACCTTCCTAAATGCATTTTTGAACTTTTCAGAAGATCAGCAAATCCTCAAAACCCCCAAATATATAAAACAAGAGAATAATAGTAGGTCAGCAACTCACATCTAATTTTTGTCTTGAGAATGATTACACATCTCTAGTTATTTTGAGCTTTCATGATAGTATGAGGTGTGGAAAAGAAGAGATAAAACTCAGGATGTTTCCAACACAGGGAATCTAATAAAAGATTGGACTTCATAGAGTTTGAACTCCTCTCTATGGGCTACATGCACAGGAACAGTGAGAAATAGAATTAGGCAAGAAAAACCTTGCTACACAAAGGAGATATGGGGAAATTTTTCCTATCTGAGGTCCAGGACTGAGTGAGGGGAAAAATCTTTCTTTGAATTTTTATAATCCGTACTGGTTCTTGCAGTGCATCTGAGATATGCTTCCATACTACCTGCGTGATTCAAACACTCCTCCAGGCAACTGGCAGAATCAGATGCAAATCTCTGTAGGAATTTAGCTTCAACCCAGGTCTCAAAGAAAAATGAGCTACTCAAAGTTAAAACTCACAAAACATAAAAAGAAATAAAGAATACAGGTAGGAACTAGCAGGAACAACAGTCAGCAGATAAGCAAATTCAAAATTAATTCAGATATTGAAAAAAATCAGGCACATAACTTTTAAAAAGCAATGTTTAATAAAAGAAAAACTTGAAAATACAATCAGGGAATAGTCAGATTTGAGAAGGAGCCAAATAAAACTTCTAGAAATAAAACAGTAAATATTAAAATAAAGCTCTAATTAGAAAATTAAACAACCAATTAAATATAGTTGAAGAGAGAATATATGAACTAAAAAAATATATGAATTCAGTTTCTAGAATACAGTCTAGAAAGACAAGCAGAATAAAATATTAAAAGACATACAAATATAATAAGTATCACATACATTTAATCAGAATTCCAGAGGAAGATAATGAAAATAGTAGGACATTTACACTATTAAAAAGAAACAGTTATCAAATTCAAAAATTTTAAAAAGTTCCAAGAACTTAAATGAATACAGATTAATTCCTAGTCTAACCAGGAATGAACTTCAGGGCAACAAAGAAAAAGAATTGATCTTAAATATAGTCAAAAAGACATGCTCCTAAAGGAGTGATAGTAAGACTGGCAACTGAATTCTCAACAACAATAATTGAAGCCAGGAGTGAAGGAAACTATATTTTCGACGAGTTGATAAAAAGTAATCATGAACTTAGAATTGTAAACACAGTGAAACTATCTCTCAAGAATGAGGGTAAAGACATTTTCAGATAAAATCTGAGAGTTGACTACCAAATACCTTCACAAAAGGAAAATGTAAGAAGGCATGTTAGGTAGGAGAGACACAAACAGAGAGAGAGAGAGAGGGTCAGAAGAAGTGCGTTTAAAGACTCAGATGAGAAAGATGAGGTGGCATGCATGAGGGATGGCATGCAAAGAAAAAAATTTGAGCTGTGTATTGGCTATAAGGGAATCAACATAAAATGTTTAAAGACAACAAAATATTTAAAGCAAATGATGAAAAATATATACCAATTGAATACTAACCATAAAAAAGCTGATATAAGGCAAAGAAATGGCTCTACATTGAAAGCAAGCAGATAAAACAATAAAAATGATTTTAGAGAGTTGATTACTTCTATGATCAAACTATGATCAAAGTTTGATTACTTTGATTATGATAAAAGGTTCAGTTCACCAGTAAGATATAATAACCTCAAACCATAGAATCTAAGATATCTACAAGGAGAATGCTATCATGGTGGAAAATGTCAACATATTTCTTTCATTAATGTAGAGATAATTCAGATAAGGCTGTAGAAGCTTTGAAAATGACAGTAGACCACACTGATGAATGGAGATATATAAAACTTTATACATATCAATAAAAATGAACTTTTTAAGGAAAAAACATAAGGAGTATTCATGAAAATTGATTGATTCCATACTATACTTATAAGTATAATCACAACAAGTCCCAAAGGATGAATATATAACTTGATATATTATATATACATTATATGATATATAGTAAAATATTACCTCCTTCATTCTCAGTGATATTAATTCGGAAATAACAAGGAGTAACTGGTCATGTCTGGAAGTTTCACAATTTTGTGCAAAAATTTTGTCTGTGTATATGTATGTATGCTAAGTTGCTTCAGTTGTGTCTGACTCTGCAACCCATGGACTATAGCCTGCCAGCCTCCTCTGCCCATGGGATTCTCCAAGCAAGAATACTGGATTGAATTGCCATGCCCTCCTCTAGAGGATCTTCCCAACCCAGGGACCAAACCTGAATCTCTTATGCCTTCTGCACTGGCAAGTGAGTTCTTTACCACTAGCACCATCTGGAAGGGCCATGTGTGTATGTATCTGTGTATGTAAACGTACATTTGTATGTGTGTGAATATACATACATATATACATTTTTTATGTTTATCAGTGGTTGAAGAGAGCATGATGATACATAAGAATATTATTTCTAAATACATGGCATATGACATTGTTTAAAATTGTGTGATAATAAGCAAAATTAGGAAAATATGTATTCATCTTCAAATCATTGAGAATAAAATTTTGATACTAAATGAATGTATGTGTATGCATGTATTTATAAATGAATAGTGGCTTCAAATGTAAACATAAAGAAAAAAGAACTATTTGCTTACATGACTGAGACAACTTGATTTTACATATATAAGTTAAAACTTTCCAGTGCGTATGATCACCTTATTTTACTTTCTTCTTCAAAGAGCCTTCCAGATATTTCAATATTGGTGTTTGAAAATTTCATATATTAAAACATTTATGTCTGAGAATATACATTTATAAACTCTATGAATGATTACTTAGGACCATCTGAATATTCATTTCTAGTAAGCAAAATTCATGTCAAATTTATTGTAGAGTGAACTTTAAAATTTCTCTAGATACTGTTTGGAAAATGCAAATTTTATGTACTTCTGTCATTACTGTAGGCTATTGGTATTAATTAATAAAGAGTGTGTTTGTGTGTGTTTAGTGAAAACCCTCTTTAGAGTGTTATTCTACTAGCATGTAG